>NC_135740.1:7825949-8125949 GCF_041903045.1 Epinephelus lanceolatus
ACGTTCTTACATACAGCGCCTTTAAGTAACGGAGTTACTAAGTTACTTTTTAATGAAGTAACTAGTAACGGTAACTAGTTACTATTTTTCAGTAACTAGTACAACACTGGGGGCTTTGTTGTGGTTTTATTTAAGTCCAATTAAACTGGGTGGCAAGAACTGTAAAACACACTAAAGAAACTGGCAACATCAGCAGAAAATGTCGCATGATCACTACACACAAGACAGTCTTCACTGGAAAAAACCCAAAAACATCTGATATTTATTCCCACACCTGGAGCCTATCCCAGCTGACATCGGGGAAGAGTCGGGGTACACCCTGGACAGGTCGCCAGACTATCACAGGGCTGACATTAGTGATGGGATTTCTCATTCACTTGTAAGAGCTGGTTCTTTGGCTTAGTCGGTTCAACGACGAACCGCATTGCTGATTTATTGCATCATGTGATCTGGATTGTAGTGATGTGACGTTCGTGAACGAGCCACGTCTTTGAACCGGCTCTTTGAAGTGAACGAGTGAGCAGCTACACTGTCTTTCTCCCTCACAATCTAGTCTCTCTCAACTTGTTCCCGATCAAATAATCTGAAATTAATGGATACAGAGTAAATTAAATCAACCATTTACGTTCATACCTATGGCCAATTCAGAGTCACCAGTTGACCTAACCTGCATGTCTTTGGACTGTGGGAGAAAGTCTGAGTACCTGACACTGGGAGGACATGCAAACTCCTCAGGGAAGGGCCCCCCCACCGGGGGTTCAAGCCTCCTCCTAAGGTTCGAATCAGGAACCCCCCTTTAACCACTGTACCACCCTAAATACACATATCAGTTTCTTGTCAATTAAAAAATGGTTGATGGTCCACCTAGCACCCTATCACAAGACAGCATAACATGTTGTCTTACCAACACTACCCAATCCCCAAAAAGAGAAAAACAGAGAATTCACACATTCCAGACCTTAAAACAGTGATTATTAGTGACTTGATAACTGGCTGTTTTCTATGGTCCAACTCACGTTATCCTCCTCTTCCTCTCCTCAGGGCCACTACCAGGATGAATGCAAGTTCAAGGAGAATCTCCTGGCCAACAACTATAATGCCTATGAGTCAGCTGCCTACCCTGGCATGTACATTGGCCTCAGCAAGACGGGCAAAACCAAGAGAGGCAACCGGGTCACACCCACTATGACCATGACACACTTCCTTCCCAGGATATGAATTTTAAACTCAAACTCTTGGCAGTGAAGAACAAAATCAAGGCCACAGTTTGGTCTGATTTTACTGCTGGGCTACTGTTCTCCTTCCATCACTAACTCAACTGGTGGGAACCTGTTAGAATTTGAAATGTTTTTGCCCAGTTACAAGCTAACAAGCATTTTAGGCAATGTTTGCACAAACTGTTATTATCCACCACCCAAACAACTGTGTGCAATGTGGCATCAACATGGCTGTGGATGGAGACTCCAATGGACAAATGTGTAAAATACAAAGCATTGTTATTATTGTGTCAGCATGTGTCACACATATAGCGATATGTGATTTTTTTTTTCATCTGTACATGGTTGGATAGCCCATTTCAAGCCCCATGTGAAGGATCCATTACCTGTCGCAGGTAGCTATACTGTGTTCATCAGTACATGTTAACACAATAGTTGGGATAAGAAGTCGTTGTAACTACTCACAGGGCTAGTTGGAGACTCACAGGCAGGGATGTGCACAAGTATGTGCTAAAGTTGCCCAAGCAGCAGCCTGTTGTGGGGTTTACTGTTTTCCTATATTTGCTCTTCTTTTAGGTAAGAGAAAATTTCACAAGAGGTCGAGAGCATTCTTACCAAGATAAGAAAAAAAACATTGCATTTTTACAATCCACAAATTGTTGCCCGACATGAGGAAACATTTTTAAATTTGAGTAACATTTTAAAAAACACACAAATTTCATATAATCAAACCTAGATTATGTTTTAGAGTAATTATAATGATTGGAGTAAAGACATACTACTATCATTTCAGTTCCTGAGCATCCCTCTGCTGGCCAGTGATGGAATGTAACTAAATACATTTACTCAAGTACTGTACTGAAGTACAAATTTGAGGTACTTTTACTGTTTAAATTTCATGCCACTTTCTAGTTTTACTCCACTAAACTTCAGTAAGAAATATTGTAGTTTTTACTCCACTTCAAATATTCGATCACTTTTAGTTACTAGTTATTTTATAAATCAAAATTTTGCGCACAAATTGTATGAAAATATACAAGTGCAGCTATTAGTCAGCTGACTATAAAATTAATGGGCAAATATTTTCATAATTGCTTCAGTAAATTTTCATACATTCCCTGATGGTACTTACCATACATACATACCATAATACATTTACTTGAGTAACATTTTCAATGCAGGGCTTTTACTGGTAACACAGTATTTGTACAGTGTGGTATTAGTACTTCTACTTGAGTAAAAGATCTGAATACTTCCTTCACCACTGCTGCTGACACACTGACAGCATCACTAAAGTTTTGTCATTGCTGGGTTTTTGATTTCCCTGTTACATTAGTACAGACACTGTGGAAAATCACATTAACTTTGTTCAAATGTATTTAACAATACGTCGATTTCACTACTGCAAAGGTTCTTTTTCTTTTTATAGCCTACTTTGTGGCATCTCTCCAATCTTAGGCATGTATCAGAGTCTTTGCACATGCCCTTATATAGTGTTTAGAGGGTGCTACTCATGCTAAAAGATGACTTATGATCACTTCAGATTCTTCATTCCGCACAGCTAGGTAAGAGTAGATTTGGATGGTTGAGAACATTTGGTGCACCTGTAGTTAACGTCTCTTATTTTTTATTTTAACAAAAGATTGAGAGAAAATATTGGAGAAATATAAGAGAATGTTGCTGCATGAGGCCCAAAAAGTTCAGTGTTTGTTCAGGTGTTCATATAAGATATATATTTTTAGCATTGCCTTCTGTCAAACCTGCAGTGGAGCGGTTATACAGGATGGTGCAACACAGCTAATCAGCTATGATAGTCTCCTCCACTCAACTCCACTGATCACATTCACTCCATTGAAATCCATTGTTTTTGCCATTTCAAACGTTTGTGTGAGCAGGCCTTAAAGCTGCTGTGCTGCCTAGACAAAGCGTTACTCTAGTTAGGCTTCTTCCATCAAGAGGGACTGTGCTGTGATGTTGGCTGTCCCTTTATAATGTTGGCAATTAGAAGTTGGTAGAAATTTCTTTTTTACAGTAATGAAAGGGCATTTTATAATGAATTTTTCATTTTATTAAAGGATGAACCACTGAGAAGATAGGAAAGTCCAAAAATAAATATAATATAAAAATATTAATAAACATTTTGTCATTTATATTTTCATACTGTCTTTCTGTGTCAACTCTGAAAGGTTTTTGTTTATATTTTGGATTTTGTTCAAATTCTATGTATACTATTTGAGACCAAAAAATAAATTCTTTAAAATGTTTTGGCTGAATTCTGTGAAGTGCGTAGTTTTTCTTGCCACTGGCAATGTTGTTATTCAATATTTCTGATATTTCAAGTTTTCAAGTTTTGAACCTGAGCAGAAATCTTGCTGGAAAAACATGAGCTGTTAAAGTCAAGGTTTTTAAATCAAATGAATTAAAGTGTCATTAATCATTAATTAGAAGACATTTCCAGCATAAATTGGTGCATAAAAAATCACCAGAATGAAGTGTATGATTCTCAGAATTTCCTATAAAATTCTTCTTGTTTGGCACCAGTGCCAGATTACCACTTTCTGATTAGCTGCTGATTGTGATTGATAACCATGCTTAAAGTTTGAACGTCACATTTCTAATAGAATTTCTATTCACATGGCTTTTTTGCTCCCCCTTTATTGCTGAAATCTGTGATTTGGCATTCAATTACATGTTTTTTTTAACAATATAACACAAAATAATAACCAACACTAATTTTCAGGGAAGATCATTTGCCTAAGTAAGTAAGTGACCAGGATAATGTATAGGGCTGCTGGCCCTAAAATGTTGAGAACCACTGACCTGACAAAGAAACCATTACAATGAAATGTAGAATCTCTAGGTTCTCATTAAGTTTACATTTAAAACCTCACTCCTTGTCCAGGAGCCAGAGTCTGTGCAGTAGAGATTTCCACAGTATCAAGCTCCCGAACACACACCTGTCCAACTGACTGAAAGAGGGATTACTGATCCAAAGCACACTGATTGGCACACAAAGCTGTCAATCATGATTCAAAACCCCTTTTCATAGCATCAAATAACTTATTAAAAACAAACCAGAACAAAATGAACACATGAACATACATCAGTCTGATAAGAAATACCTAAAATAACAGAAACCATGTTTAGGAAAAATGTATTTGACATGTACTTTGAGTTTTTAGTTTGGCTCACGTGACATCCACTAAGATTGAGGGTGCAGGATTTATGACCTATACTGCAGCCAGCCACCAGGTGGTGGAGGTGCTTTGGTTTCACTTTCAGGGAGCTGTCATGATGTCCATCTTTATTACACAGTCTGTGGATGGCATGCATTGGCTAATCTGCAATCAGGGAACCCATCAGCTATCTGACGATGATTTAGGTTTATATTGACTTTTTATCTCTTTAATTTTTCAGCATTTATACACAGATATCTGTTCATACAGGTTAGCCAAAATTACCAGCACACAGCAGAGGAAGTCTTGGCCTGCATGTCTGCTTGTTTCACTGGATCAGCCTGAAATACTTGCCCTCACCTCCAGAGTTACCATACCTGTAGAGCTGAAAAATGAAAACACAATTCATTCCTAATAGCTTCCCCACTCTCACCACCAATGAGACCATCTGCAGGCTCTGGTCTTGTATCATGAGCTTTATTTTCATTTCATTTCATTTCATTTTTTTTTTCTTAATTAAATCTTCATTGACAATAGAAATATATTTTTTGCAGCTTTCTTTTTTTAAAGTTAAAATGGTCTTAATGCACTGTTTAGTTTAGTTTTTAAATACTATTAAAAAGGAGGTTTAGAATTTATAAATACTTTGCTTAAAATCGTCAAATTCATTATCTTCTTATTATAATGACGAAAACTCTGTCTGTGTGTGTGTCTGTTCCACGTTTTTCTCCTCACTGATTTGGTCAATCCATGTGAAATTTGGCACAGTGGTAGAGGGTCATGGGAGGATGTGAATGAAGCAATATTACATCAACTGGCCAAAGGGGGGGCGCTATAGCAATCGATTGAAATTGCAAACTTTGAATGGGCATATCTCATGCCCCGTATGTCGTAGAGACATGAAACTTTGCACAGAGATGCCTCTCCTCATGAGGAACAAATTTGCCTCAAGAACCCATAACTTCCGGTTTTATAGATTTTCCGCCATTTTGAATTTTTTGAAAAACACTTCAAATCGATCTCTTCCTAGGAGGTTTGACCGATCTGCATGAAACTCGGTGAACATAATCTGGGGACCAATATCTAAAGTTCCCTCTTGGCAAAAGTTGGAAAACTTGCTAAAACTGAGCTTCTATAAGGCAATGAATATTGCGGAGAGCGTGGCTCATCACATAAAGGTGTATAACATCTCAAGGGTTTCACCGATCACCACGCAACTTTGTAGGCATATGACCACACATAATCTGAGGGGACCCCTCCATTATTGACACCATCAAACAAAATGGGGGCGCTAGAGAGCTAATTTCTTATCTAGGCCTAACCGCCATATCGATTTTTACTAAACTTGGTAGATATGTAGAACAGGACGCCTCAAGCTGACTGGAGAAATTTAACTCTAATTGGCAACTGGGTGGCGCTATAACATCAGAAAAATGCTTCAAAATTTCTGATGACAATGCAATTCGATTTTGAAAACTTGTACTTCTGGTCAGTCTTTGTTTTGAGGAATAATAGAACAAACTCAATAAGCCTCAGGTGTCCTTACCTGAATATACGTTTATTACAACACAAATCAGACAAAGGAGATTTGGTACAGCATGTAGACATGACACAGTCATACCAAAAGCTTAAAATTACATTACATTCAGTCAGCTTTACACAATAAGCCCCACGCCACACTGAATCACATACAATCACGCCACCAGACAGGAGGCAAAACGGTGCTGAGTAACCCTTAGTCAAGACTATTTCTCGTTTCTTTTTCAGAAGCATCATCAGAGTCTTCATCTTATCTTAACCTGGAGACACCCAGAGCATCCTCTCATGAGGAAACCTTGACAATGCAAAAAAATCATACATTCCTTTATGTCTAATAGGCCTACATTTCTGTCACAGTTGGCAATATGGATATTTTGCATTTTGTTTTCACATTTCTCATGACTTGACCATGACTAAACCTCCACTATTCATGTGGTGAGGTAGGATATTGTGCAGCCTACAGGGAATCTGATATGAACATTTTCCCAACTGACAGTACAAATGTACAATATGAATAAACAAAAGCACCTTCAGGAGGATCTGGTTGTGTCATATCGTGGTTGAAAAACATTACAGAGAATCCTCCAATGCCAACAGTCAGTAGGACATTATATGCTATGCTGAGCGATTTAATGCAAGTTAAGACTAAGTTGTTGGTAAGTCCAACACTTGTTGAACAACGACCGTTGTTCAGGCTGCCATGAGATATGCATGAATATCCCAACTATGAATCGTAATAATTTGAGTTACCCCTCATCTTTCCTCTAACACCATTATTTCCACTTCACCAACACTTTGTTCAATTTTAAGATATCTGAAAAACCACTGGATACATTTGCTTTGCTATTTATTGACCTTATTAATCCTGCTGGCTGAAACATCCTTGTGTTCACATGAAATAACCATGGCCTGTGTAAATAACAACACAGAAAGCCTTTCATTACATGTGACACAGCAGAGGAACAGCACACCAGAGAGGCCTTAGTCACCCTGGTACAACTGCTGCTGCCCCCTGCCCCATGAAATATTTGGAGGCTGACATTACTGTCTTTAAGAGGCTGTGCCACGGTCATTTTCACCAACCATTTCATGCTAACTTGTTGCAAAGGGGGCTAAGCAACCCTCTAAAGTTTATTAAGTTTATTTTGGAGAGGGGAAAACTGGCATGGCAATTATCAAAGGGGCCCCTTGAACTCTCACTTCAAAATAACTGAATGAAAATTGGTTCTTTGGGTACTCACAATTCAGGTTTTACAGTCATGACCACTTCATGCTAATCCCATGCAATTTTGGCTAAAAGCATTCAGTTTCTTTCATGCAGTATAAATGTGGTATTTTTGCCTGTTTTAAGGATGCTGTATTTGAATAGGGGTCCCTAATCAGTCTTGAAATCACATAACTAAGATATGACTGGAAAGCTGAGACTCTTGTGGATTCAACAAGCCCAATTGTTTTTTAAGTCTGATTATGTAAGTCCCCAAAGTAGCAATTTCATTATAATGAAAAAAAAGACAGTTTTTGAAACTTACCTCACTGTATAAAATGACTTATTGTGACCTCAGCCTCATGAGACTTTACAGCCACAAACTAGAGACCTTCGGCACTCAGAAAACGTACAGCTTTCATAGGTATATTGACAATAAGGGGGTTTCTAAGCACCTTCCAGAACAGAAGTGCTCACCATCCAACTGCCAAAACATGCAATTCTTAGAGCAATCTGCTAAAGCTCAAAAGTGTTATTTAAACCAAATCACAACATGGATTTTTCAGTGGTGTTCCTCAAGGTCTTGGTGTCTTAATGTGGTATTTTGAAGGAATTTTTGACCATTTAAATCAATTCTAGAGTGGTTAAATGTTGCCTCAAATCTGTGTAACAAATGCTGTCAACCCAAAAATGTTACCCATCATAATGTTCTAAGCCTTTACACACACGAAACTTTGTATTTTTAAATAAGCGCCTAACCAAAACACAATGTATATTACAGATGTATGATTAAGTAAAACTTGACTGAGCTGCATCTCAGTTAATCTTTAGGTTCAATGACGTATGCCACTGTTGAACTGCTAGCTCCTCATGGAGATCCCTTATCCCCCTGCAAATTGCACCACCCCAAGATTTTCAATGGCCCCATGTGACCACCCCTATGAAAAGTATCTGGGTGTGCCACTAAGTCACCACACTGATGCTTTCAACTATTTTCTGGGAAAACAGAAAGGAAAATATAGAGAGAAAGAAAATTGTTTACAATAATGTTTTCACTGTAACGTTTCGCACTTCGAGCAGCACAAATGAAACCCAATTCACCTGCATTATTTTGAGTTGAATACACAAAAAACAAATATCTGCAAACCTTAATACAAAAGAAAACATGCTTTTGTCACTTGAACTAACGGAAAATATCTTTTTTATCATGTGGCCTTGGTTATAAAAATGTATGTTTATGAAGCGATAATAACACAAAAGTTGGAAGGGACCCATTATGCTTTCCATATTTTCTGTGATATTGTTACAAAAAAGGGATTCTCATATTAAATGTTGCAAAAATTTTCAAATGATGAGGTAAACGTACATAGAGATAATCCCTGTGAGGAAGCCTCAGGTTTCCTGCTGTTCTGAACACTCTCTCCCGAAAGTTTTCCTACTTTTCTACCTGCTAAAGTTGTCATAGTGTGCCAGATTTGGTCATCTGCTCTAGGCACACTACTGCAAGTGTCACATTACGTGGCCTGCACTGCTACATGACGCTACATGCTAACATCAAGGAAGCCTCGGTAAACTCGGTTGCCAGTGTTGTAAATTTCTCCCTGAATTATGATCATATTCCTGCTGGAACATGTCCAGTTGTGTTTAGAAGCTTTTTATTTTCAGCAATTTTTCACAGTAGAAAGTGCTGCTATTCTCTGTTACAATCATTTCCTGGCTGCAAGTGCACTGCTAACATACATGTAGCTACATGCTAATGTCAAGGAAACATAAACTGAGGTGCAATATAAATTTATTCCTGATTTCGGATCATTCCTGGAACATATCTGGCCATTTTAGAAGCTTTTGTGAGTGACTTTCACAGTAGAATGTGCTGCTTTTCTCTTTTTTAGTCATTCCCCAGCTCACACTGCTAACATACATGTAGCTACATGCTAACGTCAAGGAGACCTAAACTGCCAATGTTGTGAATTTCTTCCTGATATTACATCAAATTCTTGCTGGAACATGTCTGGTGTTTGTAGAAACTTTAAATGGTGATTTTTCAGGGTAGAAAGTGCTGCTATTCACTGTTACTGTAATTCCTGTGCTGCAAGTACACTGCTAAGTGTAGGTACATGCTAGCGTCAGGGAAACATGTACAAACTTGGTTGCCATTGTTGTAAATGTCTCCCTGATTTTGGATCATATTCTGCCGGAACATGTCCGGTTGTTTTTAGAAGCTTTTATTGGTGATTTTTCACAGTAGACAGTGCCACTGTTCTCTATTACTGTCATTCCTTGGCTGCAAGTACAACGCTAACATAACTACATGCTAACATCAGGGGGGAACTGCCCATTGGTTTGACAGCCCATTGGTTCGACATCCCATTGGTTCGACATCTCATTGTTCCGACCATATTAAACTCGCTGTTTCCGAAGTCCATTCCGAAATCATCATGATACCCTGTGGTTAAGGTCTGGTTAGGTTTAGGCACAAAAACCACTTGGTTAGGGTCAGGAAAAGATCATGGTGTGGGTTAAAATGAAAAAGAAAGTGACAAACACATAAGCCGTGAGCCTGCTCCGCCTCAAGCCAGTCGCGGCGCACCATACGCCCGCCACGAGCCGTTCAGCACCGCGGACAGTCGGACTAATGGGATGTCGAACCAATGGGCTGTCGAACCAATGACATGGACCCCATCAGGGAAACCTAAACTCAGTTGACGATCTTGTAAATTTCTTCTCGATTTCGGCTATAATTCCTGCTGGAACATGTCCGGTGTTTTTAGAAGTCTTATTTGGGAACTTTTTTTAAGGGGAAGAAAGTGCCGTTATTCTCTGTTACAGTCAATTCCTGGCTGCAAGTACACTGTATAGAGTGCTGAAGTCACGTCCCTTCTGGTGAAGCTCATGGGATCTTAGATCGGAAAAAATATGAATGGCAGTGAATGAGGAGAGAAATATTATCTTTTGGTCCCGTTTGAGTTGTGACATGAAATCCAAATATGTTGTTAATGAATTTAAAACATAAATTTTAAGGTCAAGAAAGTCACACTTTGTGGTAAAACTGTTGAGATATAAGCTTTTGAAAAAACGTAATTAGAAAGACTACATAGGAGGCGGTCGCGTATGTGACGTCATAGCTTTCGCTCGCTTCCTGGAGTGACTGCAACCTGGCACAAAACACACAGACATCTTCAATCATAAATCGATTAATCATAAAACAGTGGAATTTCAGTGGGGAGGCCACGCTGCAGGAAGCGAGCGAAAGCTATGCTGTCACATATGTGACCTCCTCCTGTGTACTCTTGAGTCTTTCTAATTAAAAAGCTTATATCTCATCAGTTTTACCACAAAGTATGACTTTCTTGACCTTAAAATTTATGTTTTAAATTCAATAACAACATACTTAGATTTCATGTCGCAACTCAAACGGGAACAAAAGATAATATTTCTCTCCCCATTCACTGCCATTCATATTTTTTCCAATCTAATGTCCCATGAGTTCTACTGGAAGGGGCGTGACTTCGGCACTCTATGTAGCTACATGCTAGCGTCAGGGAAACATGTAAACGTTATTGCCAGTGTTGTAAATCTCCTCCTGATTTTGGATCATATTCCTGCTGGACCATGTCTATCCAGCACACACAGTATGAGGGAAAACATGTGTTTGTTTTTTTTATTGTTAAAGCATGTAAACATATTCTAGTAGAAAACCAAAATTAAAATGTAAACCTGAAAATTAGCACAATAGGTTCTCTTTAAGAAGCACATAATCAACTTCATCATCATCAGCATCATCATCATTTCTACCTTTACTGTTCCACTGTCACAGAAACCTTCACTGGTAAAACCTTCAGAGGGAGTGTATCATCAGTCCAAATGTATAAAAACAGCTTGTCAGTGAAAGTGTGTGCAAACGTGTGCATGTGTGTGTCAGTGTCTGGATCTGTGAATGTCACCTCTCCTCTGTCCCAGTCCAGATACACTCTGATTCGTTCAAGTTTTTTGCTCAGTTGGATATCAGTAACAGGATCTTTAGCTGATGGGGAGTATGCACTGTATTTATCATTAAAAAGCTCTATTCTCCATAATCCAGAGTTAATGCTTTCCTTTCTGTTGGCAGATGCTTCAAACACAGCCACTTCCCAGGTTGTGTTCTGCCCGACCTCTATGTCCCAGATGTGAGTTCCTGAGTTGTATCCCTCGCAGCTCAGGACCGAGCACGAATCTTTAATCCTCTCTGGATTGTCAGGAAGCTGCTGTCCATCCCCAGCTCTCACACTGGTCAGATCTTCAGACAGGACGAGGTATGAACCAGCGGTGTTTGGGTCCAGAATAAAAGGAGTGTAGGAGACCATGTCCTTCATCTTCATCCAGATGTTGAAGGTCAGGTTGCCCAAGTGTTTGGCCTCATCTATCAGAGCACCCGAGAGCAGCTGTGGATCATCCAGTAGGTGGCGCCGCTGGACACTTTCCACTGTGGCCTTGTAGTTGTGCAGGAATGAGATGTCTGAGGCTCTCAGCTCCTCCTCTGCACCTCTGACTGTGTCTGAAAGGTTTTCTATCTCTCTGCTCACAGCCTCCATCTTCTCCTTCACCACCTGGCTCTTCTGCTCCTCTTCCTCCCTCAGAGCAGCTATCCTGACCTCCTCTTCCTCTTTTAGGAACTGGTGAAGCCTTTTAAACTGCTCCCTAATTTGCCTCTCTGTGTTTTGTGTCTGGACCTTAATGTGTTGTGCTGTTTGATCCCAGTGTTGTTTGACTTTAATAAAAAGAGACAGCTTCTTTTCGAATGGCCTCAGAGATTTCTGGAGTTCCTCCCCAAGGTCGTGTGCAGCTTCATCAATAGGTCTGAATTTGTGGCTGGCATGTTTTTCCGAATCCCTGCAGACGAGACACACGGGCTGCTGATCGTCCAGACAGAAAAGTTTGAGTTTCTCCGAGTGCAAACTGCAGAGAGCCTCAAAGCCTGATGAAGCGCTCACATCTCTCGCCAGTAAGAAGGCCTCACACAATTTGTTCAATGTCAAATTCCATGTTGGCTCAGTGTTTGAAGATCTTTGCTTACAGACTGGACATCCACAGGTTTTGTTCTCTTTCCACCAGCAATGCAGACAGGCTTTACAGAAGCTATGGCCACATGACAGGATGACAGGACACTTAAAGATCTGAAGGCACACAGGGCAGCAGAGATCCTTCACTGAACAAGAAGCCATTTTCCTCTGGGAGTGAAGCAAAAACACAACACAGGCAATACTCCCTCCTCTGGAATGTTTCCCTTAAGTAACTTGAATCACGTGGTTACCTTATTCTGTAAAACTCCAAGCAGTGTCTGCAGTCACTAACTGGCTGAGGATGCAGTATCCCAGAATTCTCCTGTTGTTGTTTTTGTCTCAGTGAGTTTTATGTTACTTGTCTGTTAGTGTGAGTGTGTGTGCTCAGGTGAAAGGACAGGCAGCCTTTCCTGATCTGTCTGTGTTGAGTCAGGTATAGGGTGGAGTTTTGTTAAACCTACAGTCAGGTGATAAGCCAGTTGTTGCTTCACCACAGTATGGGAGGAGGGATCCACTGTAGCAAGTGATGCCCTGAAGACACTACTTCACTGCCACAGCATTTTAGCCTGTTTTTCAACATTTCAGTGAAGCTTCTCTCTGCTATTCTGATCTCCTTTGTCGGTGTGTTGTGTACCTGGTTAAAAAGGGCTTTGTCCTTCTTCTGTTAACTGAGCTGTTGGAGCAAAGTTGTGATCCTCGGCTTGTTGTTATAATTATATATGCACATCATGCCATTGTGCACCATCAATTTCTGTCCATTAAAAGTGCTTCTGAGTACTAGGCCTATATCATAGGCAGCTGGACTTGCTTGAGTTTCTTGAAGATGTTTCACCTCTCATCCTAGAGGCTTCTTCCGTTCTCAGTGATTGGTGGGGAGTCACAGGCTTTCTACACTGCGTGGGTGTGAACACTTAAATAGTTGTTTAGGCCACAAGAGCTCTGAGACGCTAGGTCACATGTGAATGGAATGAATGGAAACCAAAAGAGTGAATCTCAGAAATCTCACGTGGAATTGACCCAGAACAAGCGGCCGGTGCCGGCGAGTCACTGGATAGAGGGATGGAGGAGGGTGGGAGTGCTTCAGCAGAAGCACAAGCAGACACTTGCAGCAGTTGAAATGAACGAAGAAACTAACGAAACGAAAGAAAACCCTGTGTGCACAGTGCCGTTTATAATTGTTGGTCAGAAAAATACGGCCCACGCCACGCTCTTGTGTGCTCACCTGTGTGTGTGTGTGTGTGTGTGTGTGTGCTCTGCCGTGCGCGACACAGAGAAAAGAGGATTGTAAAGGTGCGACCATGTAGAGACAGAAATGACATGCCGTACTGTAAACAATATAAGTCATCACGTTATAAAGTGAAACGTTTCACCGTATAACACGATAAAGTATATTGTTGATTTGTCTGCATGGATGTAGACAAATGAACAAATGTAATTTCCGACTCCACATTCCCAAATCTAAAATAAATGAAAATTGTGGAACAAATATTTTTATAAATATATTTTCCAACATGATCAGTTAGTTTAACCAAGCTCAGTTAGGGGCTCATATTCTGATAATCATCCATATCCACTGATGTATACAGTAGTCCCATATACTGGGAGAAAGGGAAGATGATGAGGAGAATTGGAAATCTGTGAGAGGCGAGAGATGAGAACGTGAGTGGACATAACATGCCTGAGACCCTGAAACAAGAAGTAGCATTAACTAACAGTGAAGCAGTGAAAAGGAGGGTGATGTCTGGCTCCATGTACTACTGGCTGTTTAAGAGAAATAAACAGTAAAGGTAAACATATGATTCTCTGTGTAGTGCTTTTTCAATGCCTTGGTGATGGTGATGAGCAGTGTTGGGTAAGGGTTACTTTAAAAGTAATCAAAGTACTTTACTGTGTTACGTTTTAAAAAAGTAACCAGTTACTTTACAGCATTACTCCCTGAGTAAAGTAACTCAAGCACTTTTAAAGTAGTTTTGAGTATTCTACATTTCCTATTGGGCAATGGACCACAGGGCGCTAAGCCTACATTTTTTTGTCTCCAAAATTAAAGTTATGGACCACTTGCCCTTCACTGAGATCCAATTCTCCCATCACAGCCGTCACTCTGACCAGTAGAAACACAGAATGATCTGTTGCCTAGACAACTGTATGACAACAACACCCCAGCGTTTTTAATATTTCCTCTGGGGATGTTACCACACAGAGTAAAAGGGGGAAATGATGGTGTGAAACAGCAGAGGCACTTTGTCAACCCGCTGAGTTAACGTTACTGTCATTAGCATCAAGCTAGCAAACAATGGTAACGTTACATCCTCAAGGTCGGACATAAAGTAACAACATTAACAAATAGCGGCGGGGCTTTTACTCACCACAACTGCAGAGGCTCCCAGCTTCATTTGAAACAAACTACATTATAGATGGTCCGTTATTTATTAATCCCTCTGTGTGTTTATATATTTACTTTTTATCCGCTCCGTTGTCTTTGTAAAGTTAACATATCGCACCGTCATTTCAAACTCAACACTTGTTTCAAATTAAAAGCCTCTTATAACCTCGGCTAGAGAATCCCTCCATTTTCTAAATAGGCTTTTATTGTGAAATATTTGTAAGGACTTTGGTTGTGGAGGATACAGTAGCTTGAATGTTTGCCTACGGTACTTCAAATGTAGCTCCTGCCATCTGCTGGCGCTTTTAGGTGACTACAACAACATGTCGGCTGGCACATGAACAGACACAGTGACTCAAATAATAGTGAAAGTAATAAAAATAGGACAAGAATAACCCGATGACATCACACATGTCGTGAAAGACGACCGGGGATAATTGGTTAGTACCATCGTGTAGTGTGTCATGTCTGTCGGCCAAGTCACTGCACGATTTTATGACTCCACAATCGTGTAATGTGACATAGTGACTTTCAGAACGGAAAAAGAAAAGTCGTGTAGTGTAAACCAGGCATAATGCAAGTCCTGAGTCTGAAATATGTCTGTCAGCGAGTCCTCCTCCACCTCATTTTAGACTCCACCATAGACAACGGCAGCATTTCTTCTACCACATAGCGAGCCACAAGCTTCATAACTTCTTTCGGACTGATAGGTTTAACGTTATCTCTGTTATTAGAACCAAAAGACAGTCGTTGCTGTTTCGGAGCTGAAGGACCAGCGTTCTAAAAGTAACAGAAGTAACTGATGTAGAAAATGTACTCAAGTATTTGATTACTCAAACAGCAAACTAATGCGTTAGGTTACTCGTTACTGCAAAAAGTAACCACTTTGGTTATACCCAACTCTGGTGAAGAGCCTTTATGAAATCATGAAATATGCTGGCAATCTCAAGCGCTCTGTGGGCATGATTTGCACACCTGCAATTAAAAAAAAAAAAAATCACAACTGATTGTGTGTCCCCCCCAAACTTGTCATCAGATATGCACCCATGGTCTGTTGCTCAAAATAATATAACTTAAGTTTATGAAGAGATCAGACGGAGCCCTCTCCTCTCCTCTTATATGCTTTACTCACAAGTGCGTGAATTGACCTGGATATGAAGCGTCCGTAGCACCAACCAATATAACGGTGGTTTCTAAAGAGCAAAAAAGCACCATCGCTGCTAGCTGCATATAGGGGAAACACTGTTGCTCAATGGATTTGTTCAGTTTTGGAATACACACTCTTCTTCCAAATTAGTGTTGGTGTATTTTAATATTGAGAACTTTGCTTCGACAAGCTCTCTCTTTTTTGACCATACACCTGTCTGCATCCCTGAGAATAATGCCTAACAACATTGCTCAAAAAAGTTGCTCTGTGTATCATCAGTCTAACAGTTGTGTTGGTGAGTCAAATTGAATGAGGGCTGCGCAATATTAGACGAAACTGACAATGGAAGATTTTGTATACTGCGATATGTATTGCAATATACAGTGTATTGCAATAACTTGAATAGCTTTATTTGGAAAGAAGTCATCATTTGGGATTTGGAAAGGCTGTATTTGCATGAAATATACATTTTACAATCAAACTGTCATGGAAATTAAGAACTTCACAACCTAAAGTATTAACCAGCAAAATAAGTATGGCATATTGCCTTTGACTAATATTATATTGATATGATGAACTTATACTGCGAGTCTCACAATGTGACTATTGCACAAGAACGCATTGCAATGGTGATGCTCTAATGATACTGTGCAGCCCTAAATGTAATTGAATTCTATGGTTCATCATAGAAAAATATTTGCACTGCATATGAGTGACCCCCATCAAGTTGTTGGAAGTAATTAAGTAACTTCTACTTTAAGTACATTTTAAACCAACTACTTTTTACTTTTACTTGAGCAGATTTTTAGATGGGTAGCTTTACTTGTACTTAAGTAGAATTTCATCAAAGTAAAGGTACTTTTACTTGAGTAGAATTTTTCAGTACTTTTTCCACCTCTGATGGCCACAACTAAGTTTTATTTATTATCGATTCATCTTATTTTCTTTAACTGACTGATTAAGGCTTTATAGCCAAAAATAACGTCCTTTGTAATTTCCAAGTGAAGTCCTCAAAGTGTGATACTGTATGTGCAGAGATTGATGCGGTAAGAACAGGAAGCAGTCTCCCAGCTGAACCCTCACATTTTGGATTGGGGTGTGTCTTCGTCATGAGCCTCCACCTGTCCAGCCCTCTGGGAGCTGAGAAAGGTGTGCTCCTGATTCAAGTAGGTGGTGATGAACTCTGGGAAATCTCTCTTTAGGACCACCTCCAGGAAGATGTCAGCTGCTGTATGTAACCTCTGTTTAGCCCTGAAGAAGACAGAGAGAGAAACACCTGAGCCACAGTGCAGATACCACAGACTATTCTCCAGTGATACAGATACATCCAGTGATAATTAGGTTAATCTTTTTTTGTAAACCATTAACATTTCAGCTGCTCTTTTGTTTTTTTTCTTTTCCTTTTTCTCACCAGCAGGGCAACAGAGACACAATGTACTTTCTTTAGCTTACAAGAAGCTATGCAGAAATAGGCAATGCAGTAACAGAATCCTGATTCATATTTGGTCAGTGCTGCCTAGTTTGACACATTGACCGCAGTTCAGGAGCAGTAACTGACGTGATTGTCAGCTGTGTTAGAGACTCCTCAGCTCTGATTGGTTATTTTTCGTTCACGTGCGAATGCAAATGCCATTATAAGCAATATGAAGAGGCAAAGGTACATGAAATACACCGTGGAGGCAGTGACAGTTTCAGAAAATATGACAAAAAGACCAGAATGAGTTTCCTCCGAAGGGTGGCTGGGCTTAGCCTTAGAGATAGGGTGAGGAGCTCGGACATCCGGAGAGAGCCGCTGCTCCTTTGTGTCAAAAAGGGTCAGTTGTGGTTCGGGCGTCTGATCAGGATGCCTCCTGGGGCCACGGGGCAGACCCCAAACACGCTGGAGGGATTACATATTTTGTCTGGCCTGGGAACGCCTCAGGATGCCCCAGGAGGAGATGGAAAGCGTTGCTGGGGAGAGGGACATCTGGAATACTTAACTCAGCCTGCTGCCTCTGCAACCCAGCTTCGGACAAGCGGTAGACAATGGATGAATGGATGGATGGATGGCAAAAGGTTTTTGCCATAAAAGTTGCCAACAATAGCTTTAAGGTGTTCTGAAGGAGTGTCTGCCTACCCAACAATGTGACAGGAAGCCCTGAGCTCCATCATGACCTCCTTGGTGAGGTCAGTCACCAGCCGCTTGCTCACCACCCTGCTGTCATCCTCCAGCTGAGTCTGATGACGGATCCACTGCCACACCTGACAGACACTCACACACACACACACACACACACACACACACAGAGTATAATGCCAGGTTATTCATACTTAAGGGTCAAATGCTGGTTAACAAGAAACTATGAGTGAATGTTTTCTCTTAATCTTTACATTTAATAAAAAGGGTTTCATATTTCAATTGAAAAAAAGGTTAGAACACTTTTGATAATTCCAAATCTCTTCTCAAGTAATTTCTGTCTGTGCTCTTTTTACTGATTCGAAGTGGGCAGGGCTCTTTTTGAAAAACATGATGTCACATAACAATCAGGATGTAGCAACATTTGAATCATGTGATGTCATTGGTGGGTTGTGTGCTTGTGTGCTGTAGGCCACTGTCAGTCAAATCAGATCACTCCATGGATTGCAGTGTTGGTACTTTCAGACTGAAATATAGACACAACTGTTGGATAGATTTATTTTACATTTTGTACAGACATTCATGGTCCCCAGAAGATGATTTGTAATGACTGGTGATCCTCTGACTTTTAATCTAGTGCCACCAGCAGGCAGACATTGTGCTTCAAACAAGCCACAAAATCTGGAAATGAAAATTGAGGCCAATGCATTAGTGCCAAAAAAATGCAGTTCCTTAATTGGCCACCTGAGGCTGCCTCCGAGAGCAAGTCAGCCCCCATAGAGCCCCATGTTAAAATGCCTAACTTTACAGCAGAAATAAATATGTTTACAGCCTGGTATAAATCCTTGTTTTGGTCTCTAGAGCTAATTTCAATATTCAGGACAACTGTACAGGTAGTAGTGGTGGTGGTGGTGGTGTGTGTGTGTGTGTGTGTGTGTGTGTGTGTGTGATTTTTTATATAACTCACCTGGTTACATTTTATTAAGGCTTAAAGTTCTGCATATTTCTGTATCTCAGTGGTCAGGATTCTGACTCAGACTGAAACAATTTAAACATTTCCTAATATTAAAAATATATATTTATAGGACATAGGAGGCACACACTCTGTACTTTCCAGTTTGCAGTAAGTGATGCCCCACAGGGGTGGCTGCTGAACTTGGATCATGAGATCCTAAACCCACCTGTGATCTGGAAATCTCTGCTGTGGCTGAATCTTCGACCTGGCCTCTGTAGAAAAAGTGGCCTACACCTGGGAAACAGAACATGTTTTAACGGTCTGTGCAATATGACTTCATCCTCACTTCTCCTCTCAAAGATGAAGAGAATAATAACATGTGAGTGTGCACACCTGATAGCCAAGCATTAATGAAGAGGACACCAACTGAAATGTTGTGTTTTAAACCATAAAGTGTGACTCCTCCCTGGGGACAAACAAAAAACACCCAAAAATAATTCATTACTAGAGACTAATACAGCATATCCTGTTCTTTAACATAAGGCTATTAAGGTCAGAATAATATCGTCATCCTATCAGACTGTATCACATGTATGAAAATGTTGAGTTCTTTTATCAACAAAAGCAATCACGACACTAAATGAGGGAACATGTTTTGGAATAATGGTGTTCATCCCTGTAGTAGACTTCAACAGAGTTGGAGATTCTATAACAAGGTGCAATGAAGCTGATCTGGAGGCACGTGGGACTCTGGACATAGCAAGCATGCGAACTGCATATGCTCCAGTCTCTTGCTCCTGCACAACAGTCCAGTCCAAAGCATTGCTTTCAAGCCAGCCACGCTGTACTGAAGTTAGTTTTAAGTTGGATATTTGACAGACAATCACTCTAGACCCAACAGCATCATTTAGTTTCACTTTCACCCAATATAGGTGGTAGGCGGATGGTAAGCTCAACTCTCAGCCCTCCCATTTACTGCCGGGGGCTGAAGTTGACTGTCATTTGTACTATACTTAGAACTGCGTCCGTGTCTGTTTAATGTGGGGGGTAGGTCTGAGCCTTTAGCTGCTTGCAAACATGGACAAGTTTGAAATGATATTGTTTAGTTTCAATCTATGAATAAATTGCAGCAACATACTTGAATCATTCAGAGTAAGGCATGGAGTCATTCTTTGCGAAAGACAATTAATGTGGCAGCCCAAAACTCAAAGGCTCATAAGCAAACAATATGTGGTTAATTATGCGGTTAATTTCTGAGACAACCGAGCATCTGACCGAAGGCATGGACAGCAGGTCGTCAGGAGTTACAGTGATGTCATTTCGAAGCTGGTGAAGCTGGTTATCCCCTTCAGTGTGGAGCTTGAAGAGCTGGAAGAGGTGAGGAATTACCATAAACAGAAAACGTAAGTCATTATTAGCCACTCTGTATGTATAGAACCCTTTTTATGGCTCATAGTCCAGTGCTTACTTTCTGCATGGGCTCAATCAAGCTCAGATCATAAACCATGAAACCGTCCACACCTGCATTGATCTCCAGCAACTTCAGTCTGACAGGTGGGAGAAAACAGTGTCAGAGCCATTGTCATATTTCAGTTTAAAAATGTGGGCACTGTGACAATGACATCTGACAACTCAGCATAGAATACAGACATCACCAGTGTACATGTACGTTGATGATACTGTATACTTCATTAATTACGTTACAACGTAGCAATAACTTAATCAGATGTCTTGGGACAAATGAAATACTTGAGAATGTTCATTGAAAATGAGCCTCAATTTGACCTAAACGGGTCATACTGAGTACTAAGTGCAATGGTAATCCATTACAAATAGAAGTCCTGCACCCTACTTAATTAAAAGTTAAAAAGTATTATCAGATAAAAATAAACTCTAAAGTATCAAAAGTAAAAGAACTCAATTTGCAGTCATATATATCCTGGAACTGTAATAAAACCGATCAGCCCAAACATTAAAACCGTTAATGTTCTGCGGGGAAACCTTGGGACCATTCATTTGGATGCCACCTCACATGCTTCACCCACCAAAACACTGTTGCAGACCAAGTATATCTCATAACAACAGCACTCCCTGATGGGAGTGGCCATCAGGGAGTGCACCCTGCGCCCTGCCCGACCCCAAAAACAGCTCAGGAATGGTCTGAGGAATGTGACAAAAACCTCGAGGCATCAACCTGGCTTCCAATTTCCCCAGATACCAACCTGAGCGAGCATTCACGGGACATGGTGGTACCACAGAGGTAACCCCAATCCATGGTAGGACGTCTTGGGTTCGGACTTGGCTCTGATCTGTCGACCTTTGAGTTCTGTGGGTTGTGAGGTTGGGTATCGGCACATCCAACAGATGCTTGATCAGATTGGGATCTGGGGAACTTGGAGGTTAAATCGACGCCTTGAGCTCTTTGCTATGTTCCTTTGGCCATTTCTGAGCAGTTATTGTGATGTTGCATGGCACATAGTCCTGCTGGGGGGGTCACGGCCACTGGGAGGGGCCGTTGCCATGAGAGGGTGTACTTGGATTATAACAGTGTTTGGGTGGGTGGTGCGATGCCAGGACCCAAGGTTTCTCGGCAGAACATTGCATTGTAATGAGATAATGAGTGTTATCCACTTCATCTGCCAGTGGTTTTAATGTTTTGGCTGATTGTTGTATATTTTTATACTGTGTTACACTATTAGATTGTTAAAGGACAGGTCCATCTGCCTTCTTTGAAAATCCCACTCAGCTGTTATCAAAGCATGATGTAGGTTAAAGCGCTGATTACTAGCCTTCCTACATACTGATTAATATGTATATCATTCCCTCCAGTAATTTTGTATTCTGCTTTGACTAATGACTGGTCATGTGGCTTTTAGTCATGTTGTTCCCATGAATGTCTTTACCACATGCCTGGATAACCAGAGAGGCAGTTTAATTTGTGAGACTATGTTGATTTTCAGTGACAAGGATAAGAGCTCTGTGACAGAAAGCGCAACCTCAGTAAATTCATCAGTGAGTTTATATTTTCTGCAATGCAATGCTTTTCTCATTCACTCTCATGGACAGGTATGTGATGAACAGTGATGTTCCGACCTGGTGACAGTAGCCAACACTCTCTTGTGGGAATCACTGAGTGGGTCCTGAGGCAGCAGCAGGGCAGCCATGCCTCCTGTGGCCAGCGCTCCCCTCCGATGACACGTCTGAACCAACAGGTCCATGTAGGTGCGCAGAAAACGCTTCTCCATGTTGACATATTTACTGCGGTCAGGCAGCAGGAAGGCTTGGCGGTGACCTAGTGAAAAAAACATGACCTCTTGACTTCAGTGAGACAGGGGTAACCTTTTTCCCCATAGCTTTTATGTACACATTTTTTATTGTAAAAAGTTATTCATAATAAATACACACCATCATACCTTGTCTATGAACCCTAAATGTCATTTGGCACTAGACCTTTCCTGAGGCAATGATTGGGTTTAGAGTGTAAAACACAGGGTTCACAGAGATGTCAGAAGCAGATACAACCCAGAAGCTTTGGCTCACCAAACTTATTGACAAAGGAGGCTGAATAATCCCAGATGCCACAGTTGAGTCCTGCTGAATGATCCCGCAGCTCATAGAGAATCTCCTCCATCTCAAATGATGCCAATACATTTTCAATTAGCACCGTTGCCTTGATGCTGCCCAGTGGAAGGCCCAACTAAACACAATGACACACACGTACACACACAAATTCATTTAGGTACAACTATGACGTACCATTTCACATATTATTTTGATACTACTACTGGCATAAAATGCCAAGTTAAAAATACCCCTTTTCCACCAAATTTAGCGCGTGTGCACAGTTTTTTTTTAAACACAGGAAAACCTGGGGTTTTGGTGTGCCATGTTTGACATCCCAGACAGGTCAGAAAAGAGGTTAGTAAAGAGTAGATAGCAGTATGGAGGCCTGTGAAAACTTCTCTTATATAAATATATTTAATATCTCTTACATGTTCAGTCTCTCTTTCAAACTCGGTGCAGACTTATTTGGATCAGTGTTTGAGTGCTGCTTGGGCAGAGAAAGACAGTATTTTGTGGTGGTGCGTATTTGCATGTCGCTAGTTAAAGGGCTAAAATTAGTGGGTTCACAGGTATATTGTGTTTCCATCACTGCTGATTGGAACTGGAGCCAATAAAAACTACTGACTACTGTCATGCTGTCAACTACTGTCATGCTGTCAACTACTGTCATGCTGTCAATTACAGTCAATGCTGACTGTTACCTTTCCCATTACATTAAAAAGCCAGATGTTAGTGTGTAGTTAATTAGTTTTTTTGTGCAGTGGAAAAGGGGCTAAATAAATTTTAAAAAAAGGGGATTACAAATGACTGATTGATTTCATGAAACCGACATTTGAAAATGGAAAGTAAAATTCATGTGATAAACCTGCAATAAAAAAGCCCAAGCAGAGAAGCAAAAGTGAAACTTCAATTAAAAACATCTGATATACAGGAAAATCAGTCACTCTTCCATTTACAATTCAGCTTCTCTAAATGTATGTAAATAAGAAGGTGTAGCCTTAAAAGGGAACACCACCTACATTAAGAATTCCAATATGTTATTTTTATGTTAAGTTATGTTATGTTTTCATCTTAAGTAAAAATGATATCTGTGCACATGAGCTTCTCTCTATCAAAGCCAGGAACCAGAGAAGTCTCAAACTTGTGATGTATAAAGTATACATCACAAGTTTAAAGCCAAGTATAAAATCTGGAGCTGCTTCATAGACACTGAACTGGAGTCTGTGTGTTTGTTTCCTTTTTAATACCCAAATGAGCTTTATGATATTATCAAGTTCTCAGTCATGAAACAGAAAATGTACCCATATACTGAGAACATTCCCTTGGCTGCTCTCAGTGTCATCTAGAACGGTGGTTCCCAACTTGTGGGTCGTGGTGGGTCCATTCTGAATGTACTGCAAATGACTCGCGAACGTGTCAAGTTTGAAAAAAACACTTGATTTTTAAGAACGGTGTAGAGCTTTTATTTTGAAGTGCCGTTTCCTGCTGTAGAGTAAGTGACTAACGGACAGCTACTTGACAGAGACAGCAAACTAACTCGATGACATGGCCAAACACAAGTAGGACACTGAATATATTAAACTGTGTGGACTTTGAACTAATGACTAAGGAGAAATCTGGTGTCCGTGGCTGGACCAGTTGGGAACTACTGATCCAGAACATCTTTCACCAGTCATTGTCTATGGCAGCTGCAGACTTTATACCCTATGACATCACAAGTTTTAATTTTAGCACACTATAGTTTTTGTTTTAAGGAGAGTTAGTCCTGTTATCTTATATTTTTGGAAAAACGTATGAATTTTGAAAATGGCTGTATTTCCCCCTTAAGGTTGTTGGATGTGACAAAAATTGAAATGCAGCACTTTTGTTTTTGCTCCCATTTTTCACAGGTTTATGTTAAAGATCTAAGATTTTTGCATACACTCAACAGTTATATTTCTTGTCATCATCATTTAAGAGAAGTATATCTACTGAGTGCATAAAAAAAGCCTTAGATCTTTAACTTTAAACTTTTTGTTTTGTTTTTTAAATTTGTGGTGCAAGTGCACCTTGTGAACACCGGAGGGCTCTGCATGCACTCTACAGTGTACACTATGACTGAGTTCAAATATCAGGAACACAGACAGGTGACCTAGGATTTTGAGAATAAAGTAACACAAAAAAAGTCAGAACATTTTGGGGCTACAGCTGTAATTTCACAAGAATAAAGTGGTAATATTTTGACAAAATACATGATTAGGATAAAAAGGTCGCTTCAAGAACAAAATGTTGCCTGTAACTACTTTCCAGCAACCTATTCCAGCCCAGTCACCAGGATAAATTGTTGGTATTGTAAGTTTCTGCAAACCATGGATATGTTACATTTGTATTTTTCATATGTGTGACATAGTTCAGATTACATGTATATGAGCTGACTTTGTCAAGTAGCAGACTGCTGTTGGAGACCTACAAAAGCAGACATTTTTAACAACAGGTTGGAACATGTTGAGCTGCGTTTGTGGCAACCAAACCAGGTATTTTAAGCTAAGACATGATCTCTTTCTGACCCTAAGCAAGTGTTTTTTGTGCCTAAACCTAACCAAATGGTATCCACAACATAAATTGAAATCAAGAAATGTCAAGTTTTAACATATCGCCTACATATGAAACGTACAAATGTAACAGATCTGTGGTTTGCAGAAGCTCACAATCCAAACATTTATTTTGGCGACTGGGTTAGACATTCACTCAGTGCACAGCTACTACAATAGTTAACTCTGGCGACCTTTCATGTCATTTCCTGAGAGTGGTAAAGTCGACCAGGCTTTAGTCATTTACTCATGCCATGAAGTTGTGTTTTGATCTTGGTTTGGAGGAAGTGACTGTCTCACAGCAAGTCTGATTAAGTGACTCATATTTCAGGTAATTGCTTTCATGTCTATTCAGAATTCTCTAGTAATAAGGTGCTTATTGGTAAAAAATAACTACAGCGCATTCCACTGACAAACTGCTCTCACCTGTTTACATTTCCACTTGTATTTTTCTCATAATAGTATAACTTGATTCTTTTGATTCTTAAAACTCAGCGGCCCTAATGCTCCTTTGACCCAACGCTGGCAAAAAAATCTAACGTATTGCCAGAAAAAATGCCGCCATTGTACGTTGAACCACGGACACATTACATTTGCATGTTATTATGTTGCAGATATGTTTCAACAATGCTGTGGTTAACACGTAATTAGGTTTAGGCAAAAAAACACTTGGTTATGGTTAGGAAAAGTTCATGCTTAAACTTCTTGCTTACTTCAAGGCTTAAACTACCTGGTTTTGAAGGCACAATCCCTTGTTTGTCTCGTTTGTCAAATGCACATTAAGAACAGAAAATGCTCTGTTAACAAGTACATCTCTGAACTCTAAAGAGGTTTAATATTAGGTGCAACCATTTCACCAGTTTTGGAGGGGAAACTGATAAAATAATACATTTAAATAGTATTCGGTCTGCATTCTTAGTGTCCACTAGATGGCAGAATTAAATTAGAGTACATAGGGCATAGTGTTCAGTCATCTATTCTGAGTGTTTACTGATTTGCATTAATTCTTTCAAATCATATAATGAATGTCTGAGGTTATTTGTTTAACTACTACTTTATATTACTGTGGTCTGCTGCTGAATTCAGCACCATGTTTCACTTGGTAGAACTCCAGAGTATTAGCTGAGAAACATCACGCTTTTTCACCTTACATGGAGCTAAAAATTAGTACAGAAATATGTAAATTGTTTGCTATGGAGCTACATTAGGGTCAAATGTTTTGTACTTGAAAAAATAAAATTTGAAACTGAAAATTCACATGTTGATCTTGAATTTCGAAAAATACAACAATGTATTCAAAATAAAAATAAGTATATGAAACGCTTTTTCAGGTTAAATATAATTTTGATTCACTTTGGTAATTCTTTTGAATGAATCATTTATTTTCACTTTTCACTTCCATATATATTTTAACATTTGAGGTTTTATTTTTTTCAGTTGCATGTTTTATCTTTTCAGATTCAGATCTTATTTTTTCAATTTCAAATCTTTTTTTTTCAGTTTCAAATCTGTTTTTTGAGTTTCAGACTTTTGACCCTGATGTGGCGTGGGAGGCGTGGCATCAACTGAGAGGGGTGTGGAATCTTGAGTGACAGTGCCTTCAGGGAACGTAGGAACTAAAAAAATTCTGACTCAACACTTACATACACCATATTCATGTGACTGGCAGTGTAAAAATTGATGCCAGTGACAAACTTCCATTGAGAAATCTGTTTTAGACAGTACTGAGCACCAATTGTGGTATAAGTCCAGCAGGTGGCGGAAGACAGGATGCTGTCCAAGATGAGGGCAATCTTGAAAGATCCCTCCCATCCACTTCATGCACTGGGGGTGATCAAAGGGAGCACCTTCAGTGACAGACTGATTATTCCTAGGTGAAAGTCAGAGCGCAGCAGGAGGTCTTTTATTCCTGCTGCAATGAAACTTTTTAATGAGCACTTATGACACATACGTGACAGTGTGCGTTTTCTGTTTTTTATCTTTATTTATATATGTATGTATGTGTGTTCAAATATGGCTGCTGTAACACTAATTTCCTGTGAAGGATTGAATAAAGTACTCAACTCAACGAAAGGTGATAGGTACGTAGCCAAAACGTACTTACTCACAGAAGCCCACATTGGCCAACGCAGTTGCTACGTCGAAAAGGGGTGGCCAGCCAAAGGAATGGAATCTTTAATATTCTAAATATTCTGAAGAAGTCAGAAATGTAGCCTAGGCCTTTGTCAATAGGGAATTTTCTGCCATCCTAATGCGTATTTGGCACGTTAAGATGTTAAATTAAAGTTAAGTTTGACTTATTAATACGAACATCAAAATACACTTCCTGATGACAAAATCATCTTCATCTGCTCCTCTCAAACCAAACCTGGGTATTTTTGTTTAAAACTGATACAACATGAAAGTGATCAGGAAAATAGATGGTTGATATGTGCATAAACGCTGACACACGTGCAGACCTTGTGTTGTGTCCAGAGAAAAATCTTGTTCCACAGTCTGGCCTCCATGAAGCTTTCCACCTGCAGAACAAGGAGGAACATTAAAGCTTTATGTTCATATTACACAAATTATCTATGTGTGTGTGTGTGTGTGTGTGTTACTTTTGAGAGGTAGAAAAAGGGTCCACTCTTGTTTTCAAAAAGTGTCCTTCCACAGTGAAACATGAGGAGTCCAAAGTCAAAGAGAGGACCAGGAGCCTCCCTCCCCTCCACCTGAAACACACATAACATCCTCTTTATGTAGGCTATGGATTATTTTCCTATGCTTATTCATATACTAATTTAGCCTATAGCATGTCAAAAATAAAGATAAATGCCCATCATGTGTTATCACAGCACCAAATTTATTTTGAAAAAACTGCTGATTTTGTCTGTTAATATTCAGTTTAAATTAATATAAATGTAATGTTTGTGACCTACTGTGAGGCAATAAATCCTCACTGAGCAGTTAGAACCAGTAAATGTGTAAAAAAAAAAAACAGAAAAAAGAAAAAAAAAAGTTTCAACATAAGTAAACATGTCAGTTCCTGCAAATCAAACAGTTATGTCCTGGACCAGTGAACAACTGTTAATATGCTGTTGAATATTAATCAAAAGCCAGGGATGTAGCCAAGGCTTAAGAAATACTGAGATGAAGAGTTGCCCCAACCTTAGGACATTTCCAACAGGAACCAAATAAGGGAATTATTTTATTTCTTAAATTATCATTATTATTTATTAATTTATTTTAAAAAATCAATCTACTTGTTGGGGTAATCATTACGTGAAATCTTCTGTAAAATTAACCTTACCTAAAAGTTAGAATGCTTTTTTAAAGTCTCCTCCAATGGAAAAAAATACAGAGACTTGCTGAGGCCTTATATGGTTATTTTACTGGCTTAAAAGTTGTAAAATCTTGACATATTTCTATGAAAACAATCAGCTATAATGCGATGATAGCATCTTTCAAATTATTCTGACAGCAGAAGTTTAGGATTAGGAGTTTATTTAGGAGTTCTGCACTGAGTAAATAAAGTGAGTGAAGTGAAGTACAGATGTTATACTACCATCATGTTGTGCTCCACCATGTTCCAGGCGCGAGGACGGAGCATCAGCACTGGAGCCTGAGATATGTGTGGAACATCTGTAAACACATGAAAGATGGTGTGGTACATGAGAGGATGTGGACTGTCACACCTTGACTAAAGAATGTGAAGTTGAGTTTTTTTGGGTGGGAGGTGCCATCTTGTGAGGTATGCGCTCTTACCTGTGCCTGCCACGATGTTTAAGCAACCTCCACTCACATGCCCGGACACTATAAACTATCTATACTTGGACTGAGAGCACACAAATACCCCTATCCATGTACAGTAATGAATCAGTGCCAACATCAGCATCAGAATTAAGTAAACCACTTACTGGGGAGGTGGTTGTGAACTGCCTTATAAACATTATGAATGCCTTTGATCTGGTTGTAATATGTCGGGCAGTTCCCATCATCAAAGTCCACCTGAAACCAAAAAAAGAATTTCAGGTGAGTCTTTCTTCAGTGACACAGCACAAAAGCTGTACGAGGAGTCTGCAGTCATAGTGACTCTGTGAGGCTGTGCTTATAGATGATAGTGATTTGAGCTGAATGCTAAGCTAAGCTACTTTAACATTTTCTTTAGAAGGTGTCAAGGGTGTGATTTCAGCTTGTTCTTTTGCATCCAAGTGGGAAAGACAAACAAAAACCCAGAATAATAAAAGCTAATACAGCAGGATTAGAAAATCTACTGACCTCTACTCTACCTTTTTTCATGAAACGTGATGGGGGGTTAAGCATGGGCCAAGTATGAACTCATTAAATTTGGAGCAGCTCCAATCCACCGGGCGGATAGTGAAATTACAATTCTTTTAAATACTTGTTTTATTACAGGTTTCCACCATGTCAAACTTTTTCTATTTCACTGTAATTGTATTTAAAGAGCATTTTTCATGACTTATTTAAATTGTTGCTTAATAAATACAAACTCATTGTAATATGTGTCACATGGTCTGTATTTTTTAAGTGGCGGCTGTAAATGTGTTAGTATAACTAAGTATGTATCTTCAATTATGCTGGTGGGCTGTTGTTGTCATCCTACAGCCAGAACCACTTTTACAATAAAGTCCTACAGAGAGCATTTTGAGGTTTAACATTTAAAAATGATGACGTAAAAAGACGTTCAGAATTGGTTCAAAAGTGAAAGTTCTTTCACCAACTGTTTGAAGACATTGATTGGACAGTTACACATTATTTCACCAGGATTTGCAATATTAGCTTTCTACTGAGAAATTTGGATGTGATTCCATGGTCTACAAAATGACGACAGACTATTATTTGCACACTGAAGAGCATGAAAAATCTCACTTCCCAAATCCTGGTGAAATATGGTGTAAATGTGAGGGGAGCCTACACATGTACTCAAACTTCATACAGAAGTAGTCCTTTTGGAGCGCTCTTTTAACATGATTCTAATAGTTTTAGGAATATATCCAGATATAATGGTTGCATGCAGATTTACATATCATGCAAGACTGGACTACTGGCCATGGTAGAGGTCTGCACTCTCATAGTGCCACTATGAGAGTGCAGTTGTGATCACATGGGACACAATTTTCTACTTTGCAAAGGCACTGGCATCAATGCTAACAGTGACACCTCAAGTATCACTGGTAAGCCTACTGTATGTATGGAAACTTGGAAAGAACTATTCTACAAAGGAAGATTTTGGTATTTAAAGACAAGGCTGGTGTTATTTTTTTTCATTGTCTAGAACTCCCACAAAAATGTCAAAACCAATGTGTTAGTCCATCCCTTAAGAGTTTTTAACTTTCCTTCCCTATCTTACATGATGACATTGTATGTCTGTAGTGTTGTATGTTTTTTTCTGTCTCTTCATTTTGCTGTTTGGCTCCTTAAACTAGGATTTTTTTGAAAGGCACAGTATAATTTCCTACAACAGCTGGCCAAATTTGTCCAACATTTAACGTTTAACACTTGCAGAAAATAGCCAATTGTTGGGGGACTCTTTTCAGCAGTGGTTTAATCTTCATTTGGTGCTCCAGTGAGTATTTGTGGCTGCAGGTGTATGTGTTGTATGTGGGAGGGAGTCAAAATAAATTTAAAAAAAATTCATATTACTGAATAAGATAATCATGCTGTAATTCTCACATAGCCATATGCCTTACTGGAATCAAAGGATATTGATGATTCACATTAAGTGTTAAGTTTAATATGACTTCCACTGAAGTTACTCGCTACATGTCAGTGTTCTCCCAATAAAATCATTTTCATATTTGGAAATTATAATAAAGCTTTTCATGACCAAACAGTACAGCATTATCCACAGGGTGTTCTCCCTCACAACTTGTCAAATACAGCAACTTGGTCAGTGGCCCTTTCAAACTATGACACAACGTGTCTGTGGGAAATATGACCTGAGCAAAGGAGGAAGTCAGGTGACACAGTATAAAGAGCAACTAAGGGAGGAGGTCATAGTGGATGGATGGGTCAAACAAACAGTACTTTCACCCAGGAGACTGCTGTTCATGTCCCATGAAACCAAAAGTCAACTTCATTTAACTTGCATATGTAAGTTGATTTATGTAACATACTTAACTTACATAACAAATATACTTATTCTACCAAACCACGATCTTTTGCCAGACCTTGCCAAGAAGTTTTGGTGCCCAAGACTCTGTTTGCATGTAATGAGCAGAAACTGACGCATCTCAAACTGATGCTAGAGGGGTACGAAGAGCGTCATAGTTTAAAGTGTAGGGCCACTGACCAAGCTGCCAAATTTGACGATTTTGGAGTGACAGTGTTGGCATACAATATACAGTTATTGTGTTGGTCTCATGTGGTAATATAGATAAATGACAGAGGTGGTACCTGTATGCCTTGCGCTGGTGACTGGAGAGCTTTAATGAAGCACTGGGTATCACAAGGAGCCAGATCCCCAATATCCACATGTCTTCTTTGGAGCCTCGGGGGTACGGGGAGCACCCTCCAGGCTGGGTCTCTCCTGATATGTGTGGTGCTTTCCAGAAAGTTTGGCAGGTCACCCGAAAGGTCCAAATTTACTTTTCTAGTCACTCGTAACTGCAGGACCTGAATAGAAAACAGTAGATGCCTCATCTTAAACAAGTCCTCCATGCATTAAATAAAAAAGCCTTTTTTCCCAGGTGTCTTACCTGATCCACCTCCTCATTAAATGTGGAGATCAGCTCATGGAGGAAGAGAAGGCAGTCTGTGGTGAAAAGTGTCTTATATTCTGCTTCTAGACCTGAGGGAGGGGGAGACAGCTCCATGCTGACTGGAACCTGCAGACGAAAAGAGTCAACATATCAGAGTCTGTATGACATGGGTTTATCAATCTCCATATTCACAGAAATGGGCTAAGAAAAAGACAGGACCCATAAAAGTTCCAAAAAGTTTATCACTACCACATATATACAGACGCATTGTGAATAAAAGTTTAACAGACATGCTGGTGGTGGATACCAACACTCAAAAAAATCAGTGGTACAATATAGATAAGAAAATATAGTATAGATTTAGAATAATCCTTCAGGAATATGTTTCATTAGTGTCCTGGTAGCGCACTGGTTACAGCACAAGCAAGACTTTGATTCAAATGTTGATCAGCCTTTGATTTTGACAACTTTAATCTACAGGAGATTCCTTACGTTTGTCGAATCAAACAAACTGTTAATGCCCCCTCTTGTTGTGTCATTTCCATCACCCAAAATCAGCATTCATAACTGTCTATAATTTCTATCTAGTTGCAATAATATGATGATACTCACAGACATGCTGGTGACAGGTCTCTGTTCACTCAGTGGAAGTGGACTTTGGTTATGGACCTACTTTGGTCACTGTTCAAACAGGAAGATGGTTTTTTTTGTATGTAGAGTTTAAAGTCCTGTAGTTATGTATGTACTCTTTACATTGTGATTTGAGTTTTTAAAACACTGTTTGCCCTAGCACATTAATCTAAATCTGTAACATCAATCTGACGTAACTGGGCAATTTCTCAGATCCTGATTTGAGTTGTTCATCATCTAATTGTCTCTAATAGTATTTTTATCAGTTTGTTTTATGACAGTGCCAATAAATGTTTAGTTAGGATTCACTCTTTCTATTAGCACTCTTACTAAAATTGCATCTTTCCCTGCAGATAAAGTGTATCTTATCTTACTGTGTAAAGAGCATGGATACCAAGAGGCGAAGCTCCGTTGAATTTCTGCCAACAGCCACTAGGGGCGCTAACGCCATTTTGGACTGTTGAGCTTGGACTGTTGCGCCCAGACAACATGCAAGATGTCAAGGAGAGAGGAGAAAAAAGTAAAAGAAAACAGTGTAGTGCAATTAACTGCAACAACTGTCGGTGGAACACCCCGCACCTGGCCTTCCACCGTCTCCCGAAGGATCCCGACAGAGGTGTACGTTTTAAAGTGTTTTAATATCAATTTAATATGCCAGTTTTCGTGGGAAGATATATGTATATATGTATATATAGGCCTATATATGGCCTCTTGGACCATTTATATCAGAACTGATTACTGCTTTAGCATTAAAATATATCATATTAAAATAGCTTATATATTATTATTATTATTATTATTATTACTGTCCCCTTACTGTACAAACTGTAAATAAATCTTTATTCCTGACTATGTGACGTCGCCATTAATGTGTTTCTAGTTAAAATATTGATTTTTTTTTTTTTTGATTTTTTTTTTGATAGATTGGCTTATGGTGTGATTTTGAAGGAGTAATTAAGTTAATCTTCTCATAAGTGGATGTAATATGTAGAGATGCCATCTCGGCCGTTTTTCTTCGTTTTGTTTTGTTTTGCTTTACAAAAACGTGAAAAAGCAGCTGTGACCAAGCTATCACGAGGTGAGTAGCATTGTAAGCATAATTAATAGCGATATACTTCAGTTTGTCTGTGTGTCTGCTGCAGTCTGCTGACGGTCCAAAATGGCGGCGGTAGGACGAAACCATGGAGGAATCTGTTGCTATGGGGCATTCTCATAGACATATATACGTATATATATACGTGTATATATGTCTATGGGCGTTCTATTGAGCTTCGCCTCTTGGTATCCATGCTCTTTGATTTTACTTCGCAAATTTTAACCGGAAGTGTTATGTATTTCCGTATCCGCTTCACGCTTCACTTTGACGGCTACAGGGCTGCCGGAGGTGAGAGTAGCGGTGCAGTACATTAATGAAAAGCCATGGCAGACAAGGCACAGATACAAGAAGCGATTAAAATCCAAGGAGAAGTGGTTCGGAAGTTAAAGTCAGAGAAGGCGAGCAAAGAGCAGGTCAGTACTCACAGTTAGCGGTGATGTGAGGGGAAGTTAAGGCAGGTTCTTGACATGTGGTGAACAGCATGTCCATTTGGCATTTAATAGAACAGGGTAACTGAGGCAGCCCCGACAACTTCACACGTAATGTTAAAGGATATTCCTTTATACTGCGTTGTTAAATGTAAATCCTCAGACCAAACGCCGTTTGTGTGTCTGTCATATTATTACGGCCTTAGTACATCATGACTCACTGCTGGCTGCTTGACGTTACTATAAGTCACTGCTTTATTCGGCACATATTATGTAAACTATATGACCGTGTTCCTCTGCCATATATATGCCGAATTAACTAGAAGGCACCAATGATTTAGGACACGTCACCCGTAGTATTGTACAGTTTACATGTGATGAATAATAAGTGAGTCAACATTAAACTGCTCAAAACTCGAGCGATGTTCAGTGTAAGAACGTCACAACAGCTAGCTAGCTTTCCGCACTGGGGCTACTATTTAGCTTACAGTCACACTAGATGCTTTAAAATGCACATAGCAGTAAGAATGACCGCTTGTCACTTCCCTCCAGTATTTTCATTTTAGCCGAGCCGGCTAACTGCTAGTTTTACCTCAACAGCTAACCAGCCCCGTCCGCTAGCCGTTCTCTCGACTTAGCTTGCTAATGCTAACATGGCAGTATGGGAATGACAGAAAAGTGGCCAACAGACTGAAAAACAGATATGGCGTTATTAAATTGTATTTGTAAATTGAAGTTATTAGACGTCTCGGTAAGGATGCGTTTCAGTATTAAACGTGTGTATCAGACAAGTGTAAGGAGGTTAGCTGATGCAATAACTTGCCTTATTAACACAGACAGATGCCATTGGGAATCTAGAGGACCTTATTGATATTATAGAGTGAGTGGTTGATCAGGTGTCTTCAGATGCCGTTCCGCCAGTGCACAGTGTTTCCTCTGGTCTGATCAGAATGCCACACCTATACCTACATTTTGGGTTCAAAAGTTTGAAACCATAATGCCACCTGCTTTTCACTGAACGTGTCTTAGCTGAGTAGTCCACAGATAACAGGCTCAATTAGACTGTTTTCTGTTTTATTCTCTGTTAGCTTTTTTCTGTGTTCTTTATTCTCTGGGTGTCATTTAAACCTGTCTTCAGTCCCTGGGGGCATCACCAGTGGCTGTGTAATTATGCACACACATGGTCTAACCAGGGGACATAATTAGGTAAAACAAGCAGTGATCATTTGAAGTCTTTCAAATGAGGTCTTTTTTCATTGCAGACATTTAGACTTGTCATAGTAGGTAAAGCACAGGTGTTACTAATGACTTAAAGAAGGCATTGTAATGTTACTGTGTCCCAGTAAGCCATGACAGTGTGACAGTGAGCCCGCAGGCACAAGACCAGGGGTCACATTTATAACTGTTGCATATGCATGACACTTTCCATGCAAAAGTTGTGATCTATAGATGCTAACTTGATGGAACAATGTGCGCACCTGTAGGGAAACTCTGACCCATGTGCACGAACATTTTGCGACTCTGACCTTTGTGTACGAGAAAGTCAGATAGTAAAAATTAAATGTGAGAGGACTCATTATACATTTAATTTCATACCACATTACTTATAGATCCACTTTATCAGAAACATTCAGTCCAGCTGTTTTATTTGTGCTTGTGCTAGTTTCAGTTTCAGTTCATTTTATTTACAAAAGGACAGTACACATTAATCAACAGTTTTACTCTAAATGTGCCAGTTTTAGCCAGCCGGCTAATTCGCAACTGCAGTCCTTTGGCAAGATGTTATAGAGAACCACAAACCTGAAAGATAAATGTATTAAAAGTAGACAGCATCATAGTATAAAATAACAATGACATAACACAAAACAGAATCCAGCCCATCAATGCACTACAGCCATATTGGACGCACAACACAATGACAAATAAGGTGCAGAAGCATAGCAGTACATACAGTTCATATCACGAACAACATAGTAACAGAAGCATAGTAGCACAGATAGCAGCAGGTGCAACGATACACAAGAGTCATGCGGAAGTACACAATAGCAGAAGACAGGCGAGCAGCACATAATCAGCCATACAAATCAGAAGATATACAGAGAAAAAAAGTTAGATGCAGAGCCAGACATGGCAAGCCATAACTTTTCCATGAGCACCTTTCAGTTGAAAAATTACAAGCCAACTCATATCTCAAATCAACCTCTGGTCAGTATTTCATCAGTGCTGTCTCACCATCACATCCCCAATCCCGTAGCACAGAGAAGAGGGTCAAACTGTAGGCTGCTGACACTCAGTGCTCAGCTGTGGAGCACAGGCAGCTGTTGAAATGCACGCATTAAATCACATTAAATAATTGCAGAACACAGCATTAGTAGTTTTCAATAATATCATGTTTTGTTTTGTTTTGCAAACTCTCTGCAGTGAACTTGACTGTGCTTTCACTTGCACAGAGCGCATCAGGGACACCGCTGTGTTGACACAAACCACTCACCCTTCACATCCTCCCCACCTGCACATATGGATTGTTTAAATTAGCAGAGTCTGAAAACAAAACCAGTGACAGCTCTCACACAGTTATTAAACTCCAGATCCTCATCGTGAGTCCTAATCAGAATACAGGCCAAAACAAATTTACAGAAATAAATTGTCTTCATCTATCAAACTTCCATTTTCAAATGATATCCAAGGGTGGTCAGCTGTTGCGATTATTTTTGGCAAGGTGTGAAGCAGCCAGTCTGATTGCTGTAAACATATAAATACAGTGGTGACACTCAGCTGATGCCATGATTCACCTTAAATATCCAGAAGCTCATCAACATTCATTTGTATTGACCACTTATGGTTGAATGCGGGCATGTAGAGGGCGGGATATGAGGCTGATCCACGAGGGGACAATTCCAAGTCGATTTAAGATTCACAAAAGGAAATTGCGCACTAGCAGGCATACGCACGGTTTTATAAATCAAAATATTTTTTTAGTACACACCATTTTCCACTTTTCTCTGCATGTACACTTTTGATATGGATCCTACCCACTGTTTTATGAATGACACCCCAGGACCCCTAATGTGAAGCAGCATATTTAATGTTGCACTATGTCCTCTTACAGTCTAGTTACACTTAGAGTAATACCTGAAAAAAATCCAACAATGCCTGTTGAATTTGTGTTCGACATCCAGTGCAAAGACAGAGCTTAAATGCACCAGACATGAAGATTTGATTTTGTTGTCAGAGCAGTGCGCTGTCTGTCCCTGTGTGTGTGAGTGTGTTTGTGGGCTGCATTGGTCTGGCTTCTTTGATTGACTTGGTTTCATGTGATCTCATGTTCTATCCTCCACGCTGTGATGATGATGATGATGGGTCATGCCCTGCCCTCCCCTAGTGCTAGGGTTGCTTACCACTTTTCTCCTGTTCTTCCTGCCTGACGGTCCCTTGATGCCTCCCCTTCATCATCACCATCATCTACCTCACTGTCTCTGGTGAATCCAACCATCATGGACCTCATTGCTCAACTCACCTCCTGGTTCGACTTCTACTGACCACTGTGATTGGCTGCTGTGGCTGGCCCTGTGCAATACTACTGGACATTGCTGTACCCATAATGCACTCCTGAACTTCTTTTGCCTGTCCAATTTCTGGACTTTTTTTGTGCATTCTCTGATGAACATGCTGGGCATGTTTTTTGTTCGTGCCTGCTCTGGTGTGGTGGGCTTTCGGACTGCAACACGTTTCCGATCTCTGCATTCTTACCCTGGGATCACTGTGGCTCAGGTAGGCCTCTGGTGCTGTGTGCATGTGTGTATTTAGTAAAATTGTAGTAAAATGTTATCTGTAGTCATTGAAGTTTCTCACTGATATCGACCTATTCAGTATCAAACTTGTGTAGAAAACTGATACAGTAAGTGTTCACAAAGGTCTTATCTTCCAGTTTGTGTGTGTGTTTGTGTGTTGCAGATTGATGAGGAGGTAGCCAAACTGTTGGAGCTGAAGGCTCAGATAGGAGGAGATGATGGCAAACATCAGTTTGTTCTCAAGACTGCAAAGGTAGGACCACAGTGCTGCTGTATACAGACACACATATGCTGATCTGTACATACAGAGTGTTGTAGTGTTGCAGCAGAAAATTAAAAGAATTGCGTGTTACTCAGACCAAATTACCACCTGATGTTAAAATACAATCTACATCTGTTTGGACAAGGAAAAACACATGACAGCGCAGGTATAAATGCACCTGCCAGTGTTGCAATCTAACCTGCAATCTAAAGTGCAAAGTTATTTGAAGATGAATTGACACTCTGCATCATTTCGATGAGCAGCCTTCGAAATTAACATGGATTTAGGTCTAGTTTCAAAGCCAAACACAGCAGCATCTCGGTGTGAACAGATGAAATGGACAATTAAACCTTTAATTGCAATTATTTGTATGATATTTAATTGTTCACTAAAATGAATGATTGTAACCCATTATCACAACCCCCAGATAGGCCCATGACGAAGAGGTCTAACATAAAACATTTCTAAAGTCTTGACAGCAAATGTCTTTCTCCATCAGGGAACAAGGGACTACAACCCAAAGCAGATGGCCATCAGAGAGAAAGTCTTCAACACCATCATCGGCTGCTTCAAACGTCACGGAGCAGAAACCATCGACACACCTGTTTTTGAACTAAAGGTAGATTTTCACAACACAATTTAACATGTTTGCCACTCAGTGCATGTGTGCATGTGCTAAGGGAAAGGTCCTTTTAAAACATCTTGTGGTCTCCCTGTGGTGTGTAGGAAACGTTGACAGGGAAGTATGGAGAAGATTCCAAGCTCATCTATGACCTCAAAGACCAAGGAGGAGAGCTCCTGTCCCTCAGATATGACCTCACGGTATCCTTCAAATGCACACCACAGTGGGCATCAGCTGGCTGAACATGAACAAGTAGACACACTGTTCGCTCATTTTCAATCTTAACAAGGTGCTAACTGGATCCTGGAGAGCTCAAATGACTATTTTCCATACTACGTTACTGTGTGTTTGACATATTTTAGCCTAGTTTGTGTCACTAAAATATTCTACTATAATATTCAATTATAATATAGTTGTATTTTTGGCATGCATTTTCATGTCCTCTAAACATTTTGAGGCCTATAGCTGTCACCATCTTGTGTACAGTTACTATGATTTCAAGTGTCTACCGTGAGGTTAGTGGAAAAGTTATTAATTACTGGTACACACACACACACACACACACACACACACACACACACGACATCGTCAGTGATACAACAGATTGATTCTCTTCCGTAAATCAAGCTGACGTTATAACCTCTGAAACTGCTTTCTGTCATTCCTGTTCATTTAGCATTAGCATTAGCTACCTGTGCTCTCCACTGTAGAGCAGCTGACCACTCAAGTACTCCTTAAACACTGCTCACAGTCTGGGTTTAGCTTTAGAGGAGAAGCTAAAACATTGGATAACATAGTGATACCTCTTAAGCGAACATCTAGTTTGCTGATCACTCACATTCATCCTGGTGATTACTCACTCCTTCCAAAGCAACATGGAAGTTGCTATTGGGTGTCAACTTTCTATCCACATCCACAGCACTTGATAATGTTACATCAGCTTACCTTTTTATAGATGTCAGTGTACTGCCTCCATGATGTCCAGGTTTGTCTCCGCTGTTTTGTTGCTGCTTCTTGTCTGACTCTCAGTGGACTGTAGATGAATTTAGTCCACAAACCTGTGTTTTTTTATTTTATTTTGGTAAGAAACTAACATTACATAAAGTTACTGACGGAGACAGAATGTTTCTGGAGACAGCAGGTTAACAACTCAAGCAGCAACATCAGCTTATGAACATCAGATACATTTGGGTGGTGGAGGAAAGTGTTTTACTAATGTGGAACCACAAATGCATTCCACAGATGCAAGTCATGCATTGAATAAGACTTTACATGAAAACAGTAATTATTAGTTTGTCCATTTGTCCTTCTTCAGGTTTTCAATTAGTTTTTATTCATTGATGAAAATGGACAAACATTTCGTCATAGTTCTTTTCATTATATGTTACTAAAGCTTACTGGCACTTTCATTAAATTTTAGCCCTCAGAGAGTGGTGTGTTGTCCTTGACTTGCCCTCTTTCAGGTGCCCTTCGCCCGCTACCTGGCCATGAACAAGATAACCAACATCAAGCGGTACCACATTGCTAAGGTCTACCGCCGTGATAACCCAGCCATGACCCGCGGACGCTACAGAGAGTTTTACCAATGCGTGAGTCATCCTCAAATACATGCGCCCACTCCTGCAGGGAGATCCAATTACTGGCTGATTTGTTAGATCTCTTGGAAACCGGCCTGATTTATTTCACTTGAAGTTGTGTCTGCGCTAGTTGAATGAATGAATGAATGTGTGTGTGTGTGTGTGTTTCAGGATTTTGACATAGCAGGGCAGTATGATGGCATGATTCCAGATGCTGAGTGTCTGAAGATTGTCCATGAAATCCTCAGTGAGCTGGACCTGGGAGATTTCCGTATCAAGGTTTGTCACATATATTCAGTGACATTTCTAGACTGAATCTTGCAGGCTTTGATCAGTAGGTGTCACCTCTGTAACCGTGTCCATTGTGTCCAGGTCAACGACAGACGCATCCTTGATGGGATGTTTGCTGTGTGTGGCGTTCCAGATGAAAAGTTCCGCACCATCTGCTCAACAGTGGATAAACTGGACAAGGTATTGAGGTTACTGCTGTGCACATACACTCACCTTGTCACACTGAATTCTGCAAACATAGATACTCCCTTACAGACTCTACAGACTCTACAGAGTCAACTGTTGTTCTGAAGGCCACACTTTAAGACTAAATCTTCATAGTTGGTGGTCAGTCTGATGTAAACCCTATTCCACACTCCTCCGTTCTTTTAACGTCTTTCTATCTTTCTGGTTTTGACCCATTTCCTGTTGTCCACACCCAGATGCCCTGGGAGGAAGTGAAGAAGGAGATGGTGAATGAGAAGGGCTTGTCAGAGGAGGCTGCCGACCAAATTGGGGAGTACGTCAGTATGCAGGGTGAGACTTCCTACGTATATCCTATGTTATCACCGTGTCAGTCCTTAGAGGAATTTTCATTGAGTTTGTTCTTTCCAACTATATTGTGGGAACCTGAATCTGGCCAATGAGAGCAAGCTTGACAAACTTGTCAGAAGCTGGGACAAACTTTTTAAGTAGCTAAAAGGTTCCTTCAGCCCACTGATATCTGCATTTCCACCATTGTCTTAAGACTCGTAAAGATCAGGCAAATTTGTCCACTGATGTATGAAAAAGCAACATGACAGGACAAGGGCTGCTGAACGTCACAGGGTCGAACAACTCAGCAGCATACAGTTCAGTGTACCCGCCAGTTTCACCTAAAAAGCAAGTTGAAATACATCTCAGGTTTTGCCTCACTGTGATGACATTTAGGCTACTGCTGCATAGTGCTGCTGCCTGTCAGTTGGATGCAATGAATAAAATACAGAGGAGGAACCTGAAACTAATATCGTCTATCTCCAGAGGAAATCATCTGTTGAGTGTTATTTATTTGTGCTTTAGAATGTAACTGCTGTGAATCAGAAAATACGTTTTTATTTCTATGACTCACCGTCTGTTTCACAGCACTGTGACACAGATTAATGTTCTTCCCTCGTCCTAAAATCATCCTGAATCAGTTCTGGAGTACTTCTTGTTTTAAGTTTAAAGCAGTACACAAGTGGAAGCAGCTGCAGTGCTGTGTGTTTCTTTATCAGTGTGGGTCATCCCTGCAAACCCCACCCTAAAAGTTCCTGCACTTGGGGGGTTAAAGAATGCCCATGGAACTTAATTCAGTCCCCTCCAGGATTTCACGGGTTGATTTCGACTTGTTGCAGACTGAAATGTCTGATTTTTGACAGCGTTTCTAAAAAAAATAAATAAATAAAAATTTGCAATGCATGTTGCTAAGTTTAGAGGTGTTTTTTGTTCTTTTTTTGCAATGAAATTGCGAGGGCAAGTGAAAATTGCAAAAATAGTTGTGATGCTGTCTCGGATTCGGAGCACATCATTGTGTGCATTCAGTGTCTCCCACAGTGTTAGAATCTATTTGTAATGGTGGGAGGGTGGGGGGTCATTAACAGCTGGTCGTGCACCAGTACTCTCATGATAAACAGAGGGAGAGAAAAAGGGGCGGAGCAAATCAATACACTGCATGCAGCTCTACAATGAAATAAGATTATACCCATTTAAGTTAGTCAGATTTGCGGTAAAGATGCGGGGACACTGAATTATTAGACTGTCCTGATCACCCACTGCACAGGAAGTTTGAGCTTCAACCCTCAGGCTGTACATATAGAGTTCCTGCTCAGAGGGCAAACAGATATAAAGTGTCTTTTGTTTACACAGCAGTTAGTCGCCTGAATGTGCAGGTGATCTGGGAACCTAAGCACTGCATGTAGCCGGCATTTAGCTGTTTCTTGCACTTGTCTTAATTTGAAGTGATCTCACATATTTACGGCTTGTCACTGTCACTGCTTGTTAATGACAAATGTGTTTGTACACCTGGCTGCAACCAAATTTATCCTAGTGGAATAATAAAGTTTGACGTGTCTTGAGGACAGGCTGTCCTGACAGCAGCAGCTGGTTCAAGCTTCTCAGATGTGCAATTGGTCTTCTGTGGCATTTAATTAGATACCTTTTCATTTTGGGCTGTTGATTGGGCAAAACAAGCAGTTTGAAAAAGTCAGTTTTGGCTTTCCAAAATTGTGAATGCCATTGTTGACTATTTTCTGATATTTAAAATTTTAAACAATAAATCAATTAATGGAGAAAATAGCAAATTAGGAGTCACTCACAGTGATGAACACACAGAGAATCAAAGACTCTGGCGCTCTATGGAGCTTTGTAGCCTTTTTTGCTCATTATTTTGGTTGTATAGCTCAAACTTCCATTTGTCACCCTGGTTAACAGCAGCAGCAGCAGCAGCAGCAGCAGCAGCATTAGCTGTTCCAAGAAGCAGACAGACTCGGTTAGGGACTAGCTGGTGAACACAGTGGAGCACTGAGCAGCTGAGGAGTCGAATATTTGTCTCAGGAGTTGGTGGAGATCAAAAACAGCTATAAGACAGTGAATAGTGGACTTTGGTTCATCAGGTGGACACAAACATGACTCCAACTGAATGCTAATGTAGATTCCTGTGTCTGCTGGATGTGTGAACAGCTAACTGTTTGTGTTGCAGGTGGAATGGCCTTGGCAGAGCGCCTCCTTCAAGACCCGAAAATGTCTCAGAGTAAGCAGGCCTGTGCTGGTCTGTCCGACATAAAGCTGCTCTTCAGCTACCTGCAGCTCTTCCAGGTCACAGACAAGGTGAGACATGCTGTTATTTACACATCCCATATTACTTTTACAATAATGATAGTATTTGTATGCACTTTTGTTCTCTCTCTGTTTCATCATACCTTGTACTTTATTTTCTCTCTACCATGTGCTGATAACTGTCTCTGTTTTCTATCTTTACTCCATCATCTCCAGGTGGTGTTTGACCTCAGTCTGGCGCGGGGTCTGGACTATTACACAGGAATCATTTATGAGGCGATACTGACTCAGGCAGGCGTGGCCCCGGTGTCCACTGAAGCCCAAAATGGGGCACCTGCAGAGGAGAGTGTAAGCGTGGGCAGCGTGGCTGGCGGCGGTCGATATGACGGCCTAGTGGGCATGTTTGACCCCAAGGGCAGAAAAGTGCCTTGTGTGGGCGTTAGCATTGGCATCGAGAGGATCTTCTCCATCATGGAGCAGAAGGCTGAGGTAATGTGGCGGCTGTTATCTTTAAAATAAGAATGAGTAAATGGCATTTTCACTTTTCTGCCAATTCCTCTTCTTTTGTTTTTTAATGTGACCTGTTTTAGGTTTGTTCCTAAAGTTGAGGTTTTGTATTAGTGTATTGATAATAAGTGTGTGTAGATATCCAGACTGTAACTATGTTGTGTTGTTCAGACCTCAGCAGAGAAGATTCGGACCACAGAGGTTCAGGTCATGGTGGCGTCTGCTCAGAAGAACCTGCTGGAGGAGAGACTCAAACTGGTCACTGAGCTCTGGAATGCTGGCATTAAGGTATGTGTGTGTGTTTGTTTTGTGTGTTTGTATTGACTTTGTTTGGTTTCCTGTTTTTGTCTTTTACCTGGGGTCACTGTTACCAGAAATGTTAAACTCAAGTCAAAGATCTTAGTCCTGATCAGCTCAAACAGCCTACGTTACATTTCTCTAGGAACAAGGGCCATTTTATTAGGAGGTCATGTGACCTGACAATGCCACATCCATCACAGACATCAGACTAAAAATGATTTTCGCTCTGGTGTTGTTGTATTGTTCATAAGTTCTTATTATCATTACAGTTGCCACAAACGATCACTGAACCTGCTGATTTTTGTTGTGTTAGTCTGCAGTCTGATCCATAAATATCAATTCAAATACAACTTTTCACCATATAGTTTAATATTTTATCGATAATATAATTTGGAATAATTAGCCTGTTACATAATTACAAAGTCTCTTATTTTTATGTCTCCGCGCTGTTAATAGCCAAGGCCGAAGGCGTGTTTTTTGGTTGTCCATCCCATTCTCATAAGCGCCGTATCTCAAGAACACCTTGAGGGAACTTCCTTAAGTTTGACTTCCTAGACCCCACTCTGCTCGAAGATACAATGTTGCCACTTAGAAAAGACTATTCATTATTTGAATTATTAAGAATGACAGTGAAATTCTGAAAGTACCACCAACTGAGTGCAGTGTATTTGTGTGTGTGTGTGTCAGGCAGAGGTGATGTACAAGAAGAACCCCAAGCTGCTGAGTCAGCTGCAGCACTGCGAGGAGTCAGGGATCCCCCTGGTGGCCATACTGGGTGAACAGGAGCTGAAAGATGGAGTGGTCAAACTCCGCGTCGTGGCCACCAGAGAGGAGGTACGAACACAGAATACACACACTGTATCTGTGCCGTCACACTGTCAGACAGATACAAAACAATGTTGATTAAAGACCATCTGAACTGAAGTTTCTTTTTATTGTTTATTGATTTTAATTACCCCCAGAAAGAACATAGTGGAACTGTAGTAGTTTCGAGTCTGCATCATAAAAAGAAATATAAAATAACAAAACATTACAATAATGGGTTAAATGCAGTAATAAAAGAAGCTAAGGTAATTAAAGAAAATGATCATGAACATAAAGGTAAGAAGAGTAAAAACGTCTTTTTATATTAACATAGGCTGAATGTTACCCTGTGGAACATTAGCTACCTCCTAAATTGATAGTTAAGAAAATATGCTTTTATGACATATCCGTATCACAATATAGAATACACCAAATAAAATTAACAAATACAGTATGATACAGGATTTCATCAATATAACCAGCCGAGTCAGCCTTGATATGAATCTCCAAAGACAGGTGTGAATGATGTCAGATACGTGCTACACAATAAATGAACCAGTGTGAGGCCCACTATGTTTACACACACACTTACGTTCCACCATAATTCCAAATATGATACGGGTCATATAAGCAGCATAATTCATTTAGATATTCTGAATTAGGCCTTTGTCTGAGTGTAGAAATTTTACATTTAAGACATGAGGGATATGTCTATATTATTCAGGTTTTAGGAGCATTCTTTGGACGTGTATACAGCACATTCAAATTATGCCTCTAACTAAGGGTTTTTATTTAATGGTTGGCTCTGTTGCACACAAACAAACCTGCCAAGAGTTTGAAGACTGGGGTGGATGCAACAGCAAGCAATAGAATATTTTGTGTCTGTAAATTAGGCCTGCCCCCTGAAAGATTTGAATCACCAGTCGGAGACTCTTCAGTTGACTGGGATTGTGCAAGTTGAGCAGTCTTTTTTTTGTCAGTCAGTGTGCCGTTTACATCTAGGGAAACTTCGGTCTGCAGATGTAGCTTAGGAGTGAGCACTCCTAGCTTTCGTGTTGCTCTCCAGTACAGGCAGCTGCCGACCCAGACCCAGGATGAGTCTGAATGACACGGAGGCAGCTGCACAGAGGAAGAGAGGATTTGCCTGCTCAGGCTCTGAGATAATGTTATCATCTGCCTTTTGATTAGAAGAGCACAGCAGCTAAATATGATGCAGTCGCTGGCTCTTGTTTGATATCTAGTGGTCATCTGTCATGGTCAGTGTTTACAAGAGTTTACAAATTTAACCTTACTGTCTTGTTTTGTGTCCACAGGTTGATATTTCCAGAGCAGATCTTATAGATGAGGTCAGGAGGAGGACCTCTGAGGCTTAGCCATCCTCTCTGCTCAGCTACAACTCCATCCACACCACCTGAATGCATCAAACACAGAATCTTGGACAGAATATCTTCTTGTACTCATGTTGGACACTGCAACAGGGCAAATGGCCAAACTGCAACAATGCTAAGTAGAAGTGTGTTAAACATGAAAGGGAACACTGTCATTAGACAACACCATCCAGAAAATTTGTTTCAGTTGACATGAAATGCAATGTGCTTTGGATTATGTCTGACAGCCATGTTCTTGTTTTCAGTGTCAACACTGTAATATTGTGCTCTGAGGAACACATCATTGATGTTAGCTATTTAAGTCCAAGAAGTTTAGGTTTCTTATTTTACTTAAAGCTGCTGAAGATCAGTTTGGCCTTTAAGGGTAACTTCAGTAGTTTACAACATGGACACTATAATCCCATGTTTCTGTGGCAAAGTGACTAATGGAGACAACAGTTTTCCAGATTGGTCTAGTATTAAGTGAGAGTGCTGCAGCCAACAGTGGCAAAACAGGCTGCAGTGTAACCTCTATGGGGCATACAGCATTACTGTATGTCCACTAAAAGTGCTTGGTTTTGCCACTGACAGGCTCAGATTATTACAAGTGTCTGACAACATTATGGAAAAGATCCCTACAGAGATAAACCCTTTTGTTGAAAAGTAAGATCCTTTTTGTTAAACAAAGAACAGCCCCAAATTGCTATCGTCAAACCTCCCAGACTCCATTTAAATTGTCATTTTAACATTTAAACAAAGTCTGGTGGCTTTGGCGATTGTGATTTTTTTCTGGTCTAATTGTTGTCTCCATTACTCACTTTGACACAAAAACATGAGAAAATAGGATCCACGTTAAAAATGATACCGAAGTTACCCTTCAATCAGATGAAGAAGCTAAATCTGTTGTTAGAGCAACAGCTATATCAGTCCAGGACCACACATTAAAGACTCTGTTAGAGACATTTGCTTTTACCTGAACCCATTTGCTGCAGTTCAACTTATAACTTTATCTCATAACAGTAAAGTCTCTCTCCTTTCTACCTGTATCAAACACGGCTGTACTGTCAAGTGTCTGAAATAAACACATTCATCATTCTGCTCAGTACAAAGTGCTGCTGTTTTGACTGTCAGATAAGTTGTGTGCATGCTCAGCTTTGTGTGAGGACACTGTGTTTCTTACATGAAGCTACTGCTGTAGGTTTATTTATTGGTTTGGTTTTATTTTACCTCAGAGATGCAACCTTTAAAATCCATTAATCTTCTAACCGCTTCATCCTCTTGAGGGTCGCGGGGGGGCTGGAGCCTATCCCAGCTGACATCGGGCGAGAGGCAGGGTACACCCTGGACAGATCGCCAGACTATCACAGGGCTGACACATAGAGACAGACAGCCATTCACGCTCACATTCACACCTATGGACAATTTAGAGTCACCAATTAGCCTAGTCCCCAATCTGCATGTCTTTGGACTGTGGGAGGAAGCCGGAGTGCCCGGAGAGAACCCACGCTGACATGGGGAGAACATGCAAACTCCGCACAGAAGGGCTCCCACACCCGGGATCGAACCGGGAACCCTCTTGCTGTGAGGCGACAGTGCTAACCACCACACCACCGTGCCACCCAACCTTTAAAATGTTTTTTTTTTTTTGCTTTATGTTTTGAAGTGGGTAGGTTGATGAATTAGGATGATCATGTTAGATACTGTGTCACCTCTCAGCCTCGCATCCAGTTTTTCTCAATGGCCACTCATGGTACAGCAGTGAAAAAGTCTGGCCTAAAATGCATTTTCCCCATAGACCCCAATTATAAAAGAGCAGTCTGTAAAAAAAGTTGACAGGACACCTTAAAGTGCAGACAAGATCAATGATGACTCTTTCTGTTATGATTTTTTGATCTATGGAGGGTTATCTATCACTCTGGTGTGGACATTCCCATAGTGATGTGATTGGATCCAAATCTGTGTACTTCCGTACTTCCTCAACCAACGGCTGATTAGCTTTGCCTTACACCCGCCTACACCGGAATTGCTGTTCTCCGAATTGTTGTCCGTAGTACAACAGAAAATGAAGTGTTCAGTGCATCGCATGAAGAGATTAAAATGGATATGATTTAATTTGATTCAGCTATATTGCAGAGCTGCAACATCCACAAGATTTTTGAAAAACACTTACAAACTTAAAATCGATCTCTTCCTAGGAAGTATGACTGATCTGCATGAAACTTGGTGAACCAACCGATTGCTGTGGCTCCCCCCGTGGCCGAATGTTTGGGGTTTTTTTTCTAATTTTTGGTATGACTTAAGTGATGGTAATGTATGCTGTACTCAGTGGGTATGGACTAGTATTGTTAATTCTGAGATCACGGCAGAAAAAGATATAGTGGCGCCATCTCAAATGAGATGAGGCCCCTAAATCAAGCACATTGTCACAGTGGTGAGTATGTTTAAATCCCCCTACCATTCATGCGCTTACTGCATCTTGCTTACATGTAGCATTAAATTCTAAGGACGTGCACCATTAATGCTCCAAATGGAGGCAGGATACGCGAGGCAGCCATCATGTGCACACAAACGCAAAGTTAAAAACAAGTATATCTCTGGCATAAATTGTCACTAATTATTTTTACAGGTTTTCATTCATCCATACATTTCTATTAAGTAACACCACCATCACATTTTCTTTTCAAATCTCATTTAATTAAAATGAGGAACCAATCCAACAGTAACACACACTAAAAAACATGCATAAAACAAAGCACAGAAGTTCAAACAAGACAAACAAGTCTGCTACTATAATAAAAGCATGCAAAATCACCAAAACTACATACAAGATCAAACATCTTTTTTTGGACATAACATCATTTACAAAACAAACAGTGCTGCGATGTTTGTGTACTGTTTTGCTAACTGATGAGCTTGTCAGTGGGCGAGCTGGTTATTGTACACCTTCTGCAGAATCTGCTGGGCTGCAGCTCGCTGGGCGTCATCCAGAATGTTGTTGGCACCGTTTCCCGGCAAGATCATAACCACCCCTTTGAAGGCCGAGGTTCTCCCAGGGATATGCACCTTATAGGTAAAGTAGAGGAATCCATCAGGCCCAGCATGGTAGGGCTGTAACTCATAGAGTGGCTGGCCAAAACCAGTCGCCTCGCATAGCCTACGGAGGAGCATCACAGGGGAGGATAATGAGTAGGCTGTAGATGCGAGATGCCCCTGGTGGGAAGAGGAGGAGGTTGAGGAGGTAGAATCAGGGGGCTGCTGGGGTGTAGTGGGTCCTCCCACTGCTTTGCAGAAACCCTGGGGGGCAGATGAAGGGCAGGCCTGGCGAGGAGGCGGAGCTGAGGGCTGTCGAGAGTTCAGGGTGTGTCGCGGAGGTTGCAGGGGTGTTGGCAGGGGGCTCTTCAAAGGTTTGTTTGAAGACAGTGGGTCCTCGTGGATCGGCTTCACTGTAGTCTTCCATTCGATTGAGATGTCCAATGCAAACTGCTTCCTGAATGCTGGAGGCAAAGAAAAGAGGAAGTTAAATAATGTAAGAACCTCAGCTGTTTACTACAGAAGCTGATAATGATTCATCACTTTTTATGTCAAGAATACAGAGCAATTTTCTCTCAAACCTAATAAAGTTGTTTCCTTGTTACCCAGAAATAGACAGATGATATACAGTGGGCATAAAAGTCTGAGGCCACATTTAAAATCTCTAATATTTTCACGTAAACCTGTAAATGATCAAAAAATGGTTAAAAAAAGTTATGACATGTAAAATGAAGTGGAAATATTTCAGATCCTACACAATTTTTAAGATCAGCAATCTAATTTCAGCAAATGTGTGGCACTGACCAACTCTAGACAAAAGGTCAGATTTTCATGAGCTGTATCTCCTCCATTAAAGCATGCACTCAGATGACACTCAGGTGGGTTTGATCGACTCATCTGAGGCTCATTCAAGTAACTCAACTTGCAGCCAATGTTTACCTGTGATAAATAAGGCTGAGCCTCAAGATTCCAGCAAATCCTTGCTCACTAAGTAGCATTGTGATAGTGGGGAAACATGGCAGCAGAGCTGAGTGTCAGGAGTCAGACTGTTATTCTTAACAAAGAGGGGCTTCTCAGCATCAAATCATGGCAAGACTAAAGGTTTCTAAACACTTTGCAAGAACTACTTCGCTCTTTGACAAAGGAGGTAGAGCGGGTCGTCCACGATCCCTGACTCCTCCAGTCCACATGTCGAAGTGCCACCACTGGCCACCACTAGAGGTAGGTCATTGTCTGGTTTTGCTGGTCTGGTCCGGTGTGAAAGCTTAAACCGCTGTGATTTTATGCAAACCAGCTGAACTGGAATTTATCACTGTGACATTAGTGATGTCATGAGAACCGATACTCGCGTTACCTTTCAATTCCATGATGAAAAAAACAAAACAAAACGGCAACACTCATTTTTTTCAAAAACCGGAAGAACCAATATCAGCATAAGAATCGGTGCTATGACTCTTACAGAACTGATGGGGGCAGTATACAGCATATAGCGTTACAGTCCATGCCTACATTCAAAGTGAGGGGGTGACGAGGAAGTAGAACTACACATGGCATACCTACACACGAAAGGATGGCCGAAGCAAGCGCTCCGGCCCATCTTATCGGGAAAAAAAAAGGCACCAAAAGTCATGTCTGGAAATACTTTGCATTTGAGGAAGATGACCATGGCATGGTTATTGATCCACATAAGCCATTATGCAAACGATAGTTGGACACTCATTTCTTTTAGGAAACAGTGTCATTATGTTCCACTCAGGAGCGGCTGCTGAGTCAATTGCAACATTGGTAAAATATAGTTTACCAGAAGTAATATCAAACTAGGGGTGTAAATCACCAGCTTCATCACGATATATCGATTTGTTTGGATGACGATACGATGTTTGCCGATATCACAAAGTCTGTCACGATACGATTTTGATTCAATTCAATTCAGGAGCCTGCGATCGATATGACGCGATATCATCTAACACCATCTAACACAATCATTGACATCAACTCACAAAAACAACTAGAATATGATTTGACCATTTTATTTCTGAGCTCTGTTTGTTGTTTGAGGGGAGGCGCGCTTGCCCAGAAATGGTGACACAGACGTGCTATGTGAATTTCAAAATAAAAGTGTATCTTTAAGATGATGATATGGATCGATGTTTTCATTTTGCATCGATATAATCACATCGTTAATTAATGAATCGATGTATCGATGTGGATCAATGTATCATTACACTCCTATATCAAACCAGTTTAAAAATGTTTACACTGGCCCAACCCTACTGGGCACTAGTGTATGCACGTGTGTGGATGGGATTATGTGGTATGTAGTGTTAAAACATTTTGAGTGTTCAGAAGACTAGAAATCCATTCCATTTACCATGAAGAAAATGAAGAACAGTCACCTGACTTCAAACCCATTGACATTTATGTTGGCAACTGAAGACCGAGAAAGTCCAACATTCTGTGACATCACAAGAAGCTTGATGGAACATTGTCAAATCATGCTGGGATAATTTGGGTCATCAACTTGTCGGTGCCAGCTCGAGTGTATGCTGTCATTAAAGGAAAAGACGGACAAACCAAATACTAAGATTAAGTCAACAGTCATTGACTGACACTGAGCGTAGCATTAGTTCAGGCAGGACACGATGTAAAGCTCAGCTCACATACCAGCTACCTCAACTGATCTCAAGCAGCCCAATCAACTGATGGATCAGCTGATTGATGTAAGGGAGTCAGCTGGTAGATCACATGAAATATTTAACAAAAATAAAAAGGATCTTCTCTTGATAACCAGCAGGAAATAACATTTCTTACTCATTTTTCAATATTTCTGGGTCATCCAATACAATCTTCTTTCTGCCGTCAAGTCTCAAGTTAAGTTTGATATTCAAATTCATTTGAATGCATTATGTTTGTTCTTATTTGTTTTTGATAAAGTGACAGTGCTAGTTTGCAGTACTTCAGCTTGGTTCCAGTTTCACTGCATTGTTGCCTACATGCCTGATTCTAAACTTCTGTTGTGAGTGCCTATTGAGGTTTCCCTGGCTGCAAACAACTGACCAATCAGACGTTTGAGGGCTGGACTAAAAAAGGCAGTTTGTTCTTTCTGTGCCAGAGCCATACAGATCTATTCACAAAAAAACAGTAACAAAAACTTAGAAAAATTGGAAAGTGTGGATTCGAATGGAGGAGCTGTAGTGGTTGTCACAAATTCACTTTTTGCCATATGTCTTTTATCATTGGCTGCCTCCGAAATTCCATACTGACATTTAGTATGCTATAACAGTATGTGAGATTTTTTTTAGTATGAAACCAACATTGCATAATATTTCCAGCAAAATATTATGGTATGCAAACACTGGACAATACACAGGCAATATCCCAATACAATGCAATACTGACAACAATGTTTAGCGGACACGACTGAGAAAGCATTGTAGTGTCATCTAGTAAAAAATACCTCTAGAGGTGAATGACTTTGGTCACATATCTGCTGCCTAATGTGCAATTTAGCAAACACTATATGGAGTATTGTGGTGGGGGTACCATTAAAGATGACACATCACATGATCATTGAGCTTTGTAATGGATACAACATGGTTTGGTTGTGGCTCCAGGGATGTCAGTCTATCACTTCACCACTTTGATCCAGACTGAAATATCACGCAAACTATTTGGATTGGATGCCATGAAATTTTGTGCACACATACACATTAGCTATACCTGCTAAACATCAATTTGTTAGCATGTTGATGTTAGCATTTAGCTAATTTAGGAAATTATCTGGCGATGATGCCTGTGACATTACTTTACACATCAACTTTGCCTGCGGCTCACATTTTCAAACAGCCGAAAACACATAATTCCCACTGACGTGATGATAAACAAAAAACTCCAGAGGTTCATCAAGCTTACAGATGTCAGTAGAGCTGAGGTTGGCATGAGTTACCGTTTGCGTCTCAAACCTGCAGGGAGGCTCCCAGGAGGTGGTGTGTTAATTACAAACAAGAGAACAGGTGGCAGAGGAGACACAGATGCACCACCTGTGTCCAAGACAGACACCAGTAAAAATGTAATCACTTAGACCACTAGGATTTTAATAATAACACTGTGGCAGGGTCTGTTCGTATCTTTTTAATAATGTCTTAATAATTAATAATAATGTAAAAAAAAATAAAATAGAATCCAGATAAATTAGAGCCAGACAACACTGGTGTTCAGCCTTCGGTCAGTTTGGAGCCAGTCCCACTGAGCCAGCCAACTTCCAGCTGTGATAGAGCGTGCACGATATAGGTCTTTGCAAAATATAATGTTTTCTCATAGGCTATGGTTTATGATAAAAGATTATATTTTAAGTGATCAATATGTGGCTTCAAATAGTCCTGACTGCCATTTAATGACAATTCTCCACCTCAGCCAGATTTACTCTGCTGCACCGCAGGTCATGCTGATTCAAACTTGCGCTCACAAGCTGAGACCTGACATTAGATTTGACTGTAGCCTCCGCTCACGAGATAAATGCAGAGCTTTGCGTGCATTTGTGCCAAATTTGAAGACATGTTCTCAAGGTGTTCTTGAGATATTTCCTTCACAAGAATGAGACTTACAACCTGACAAGATACTGCCTCCAGCCATGACTATCGCTGGCTCAGAGGCATAAAAATTCTGCATTATACCAAAGGCTGACAACATAAATGGGACCACAGTTCCAGCAATACACTGATCCCATGTATAAGTCTGTCTCCATCAACAGGAGCTCACCTACCTTCCACCAGCATCTTCTTTGCCATTGAAGCAGCATAGTGGGATGAGAAGGCGATTATGGCAGACACCCCCTGTATACCAGGCCCGGCCTTCAGAGACACTCTCTCCACCCCCTCTGTCAGCACTCGCAGAGCCTGGGAGAAAACATTTGTCACAGAGACAGTAATCAATATTTGTTCAAACAGCAGTAACAGTACTCTAAAATGTTTAATATTTCATTACTTCCCATAAGCTTTCGGTCCTTGTGGGTTAAATGCAACTCAACATAAGAGGTCAGTGAAGTGGTCATGGCCAGTCCAGATATGTATGAAAGCAGGACAGAGAGGGCTGAACAATGTCCATGTTTTTATACAGGAAAATGACGATAATATTAGAAGAGAGGGTGGGTGGACATAAATGGGCAAAGGACAAAGTGCTATGCACTCTGCAGTACTGGTAAAACTTATGAGAGCTGGTGTTTTTTTTGTATGCTAACAAATCAATTGCCCTTCAACTTAAAACCTGAACTCACAAAGGATTTTAATTCTAATAGCGAGTGTCTTTCAGTATGGATAGCATTCCCCCTGGGAAAACAGTCACACCTACGAGTTAGTAAAATGGCTAGCCTGGAGGTGGTGTCAGGACAGCTTTCTACAGCAATGAGGTAAGCTAACATAAGCAATAGTCCACCTGATAGCTTAAGTTTAGCCATCCTTTTATGTACCTTAGCCCTCAAAGTTGTTTGATTCCCAATAAGTAATCCAGGGGGGGACGGGGACACCATCCCCTTTGTTAGCAAAATGAGCACAATGCTTACCCCTTGCTAACCTGCTATCCCTCTCCATCAGAGACTTTTAGAAAGAGGAGATTCTTAGCTTTCTAATGATATCAGTGTTGTTTTTGTTCACCAACTATTAGCCAAAACACGTCATGTCATGTAACGACTGTCACTAGGCCTTCAAAGTTTGCAGTACAGTGGCTGCAAAGATAGACAATTTCCTGGGACGCAAGACCGCAGAAAGATGCAGAAAATATTGTGATAATTAAGTGAAATTAAATTTTAAATAAATGATTATATAAATAAATACATAATGTTTCTGTGAGCTGTTGTACCTGCAGTAGATCCTCTTGCCTGGTAGAGGCTGGCAGGTCTCCGATACAGAGGTGTCTCTTCTCTGTACTGCGGCGGACGCTGAGGCTCAAGCCTGGCTCCAGCACATGACCATGCAGCACACGGATGGCTTCGGTGGCTACAGCTGGAGAGCCGTATTTCCCATAGGCGAAGCCGCGGTTCTGGCCGCTGAAGTTCATCATGAGTCGAAACTCCCAGAGGGGCCCCACAGAGCTGAAGAGGGGGATCAACTGATCCTCGTATGTGTCCCGTGGGATCTGGCTGATGAAGACTTCACAGCGGGCCCCTGGGGTGGGCCCGTCCCACACTGACAGCAGAATGGAGAGGAGATGGGAGATGATGATGCTGCCTGATTATTTGCTGTATTTATCACTTCACCTCGGGTCAAATGAAAAATCTACCAATTCACAATTACTTGCTACTCTGTCTGCTAAGATCTCCATTAAAACTGGGACAGGCAGAAATCTGCAAAGGCAAAAAATCCCCTTCAGAAATTGAAAGTATATCCTCCTACTGCAGATCTCAGCTCCCTGTCCTACGCCCCTCCCAATGGATGACCATGGGCATATATGTATGTGCTTCATATAGTAACCAAGTGTTTTATTTATTTCACTCTAAGTTGCACACGGCTCATTTGCTGAGTCCCTCCATTTCCTGCTCTCTCTCTCTCTCTCTCTCTCTCTCTGTGTGTGTGTTTATCAGATCACAAGTGCACAAGTGAGACAATAACTAGCTAGCCAGTCACTCTGCGGTCCCTCCGCCTTGCCTCCTGCATACTACTTCATCAGGGAAAAGCAAGCAGCAGTTTGGGAGATGGAGCTTCAGACAGCCACCGTAGCAGCTTACAGGCTGGTGGTCAGCGGCTTTGTCTTGGGTTGCTTTGCAATGTTGACAGTGATGGAATAGCATCTTTCTCTGCAGGACTGCATTGAATCAGGCTTTCACTGAAGGGATGTGCACGCACATCGGCATTTGTGGATGAGCCAAAAGGAATGCCCTTTCTCTCTGAAATGAACTGTGATTGCCCAAAGTCTCCTGTCACAGGCTAGATTTTCCAAAGCCTGAAAAACAACACCAGGAGGAGGTGCAGGAGTTTTGTTTTCTTTCAGATTACTTGAGTGACAATATGCTCAAAGTCTGTTATGGGAGTTTTGCCCACTGATGTGAAAAAAAAGCTGCCAACCCCAACTTTAAAGAATAAGGCTTGAGCTGTCTGGTCTTTTTATTCTCGTCAACAATCCCCTGAAGAGACAAAAAACAATTAACCAATCTTACTAACAAGTACAGTCTGTGCAACCACAGCCTGGTATAGCTCAGCCTACATGCCTCAGCCTTCCAGTAGTAAAAATAATGTGTTTGATTAAGCTGCTTTGGCCCAATTCTCATTAAACTCCTGATTTTAAATTTATGATGAAATAATGAAAACACCCGTATCAAGTTTTTATCAGAGCATCAGAACATTGTTTCTGATCATCCCTGAATATAAATCATTGTTGCATTTTATGATGAAATGTTCTTCATCAGACAGCAACCAATTCAATCCAAGTATGCAGTGATAATTTCCTCAAGATCACATAAATATTATTGAGTAAAAGATTTGAAATTATGGGGTAAAAAACCTTCCATTTTATATTTTCAATATGCTTTAAATAAGTCTAGAGTCTGAGTTCATAGTAAATCTGTGACTTTGCTCCGTCAGTTCACCGTTTCAACTAGTTTGTTTTTCTCAAGACATGAAACCTTACGTTAACGTGTTAAAATGAGACGCTTTTATTCTGATGACAGCACTTTGTCATATAAGATAAGAATTTAGTGAGTCCATTTGCTGTGTTTACAAACACAGCCAGTGTAATTTAATTTAAAACAACTCCAGCATTTTTAGAGATTTGCAGATTTTGCTGTTCACACAGCTGCAGTCAATTAGATAAATCACTTAATTAGCTACAGATAATTCAACTGAGTAATCAGTGACGTATCACAGTAAGAGAAGCACAGGCGTAAATAATGGCAAGGAATGATGGCTGAATTCCATTTAGCCGCTTCAGTTTCAGGATGCTGGTATTTTTCATGCTGGCTCAGTGTCACACTGTGGTGGCTTACTGGGATACTTGAATGGAAGAGATTCAGTGATAATGTCATTAGTAACACCTGTGCGTTTCCTACCATGACAAGTCTGCGTGTCTGCTGAGAAAAAGGCCTCGCTACCTGCCACACCTTAATCAGAGCTCCTCATCAGTGCTGTTGGAGGCAGCTGGGTTTGTCCTGCTGGGACACTGTGAGAAGTGTAGGGAAAGGCCAAAATGTGCCCTGTCAAGTGTTTGATCTCTGGCAGGGTCCTCTGTAGAGCAGTTGTTTTTTTTAGGAGTGGATCCCTGTTTTGTTTGTCTCATGCTCAGGCTCGAGGACACACAATGTATATGCACACAGGTGACATGATACACATTCCTGCCAATGCTTTTGCATTATTTTACTGATCTACAGGACGAGTTGAGTATCATTTGGGTTTTTTTCTGACACTGATGCTAAAATTCTCAACTCAAATTTATTTATAAAGATGATTTGAAAAAAACTCACACTGACCAAAGGGCTGTACAAAAGGAAGTCACTAAAAACACATACACGAGAGGCAACATAACTGTCAGGTACACAACTCAAACATTCAGAGACATAACGTGTACAGGCACATGTCAGGAAAAGACTCAAACGCTGATAAATAAAAGCAGGTTTTGAGCCTGGACTTAAACGAGGGGTGGGGGCGGAGCTGATTGGGAGGGGGATGCTGTTCTACAGTTTGGGGGCAGACATAGCAAATGGCACGATCACCCCTGAGCTTGAATCCCTTGAACCCCTGAGCCAGGAGCCCCTGGTCAGCTGACCTGATGGACCTGGGAGTAGAACAAGGGGTTAGGAGGTCTGTGATGTAGGATGGGGCCAGACCATTAAGGGCTTTGTAAACAACCAGGAGAAGAGGATACTTAACAAAAAAAAAAAAAAAAAAAAAACACACAAATTTGCGTTCTGTGAAGGTAGGTAAGTATACTTAAATATATAAATATGAAATACAAAACAGTATTAAGAAATTCACATCATAATAAATCCTAACCCAACTACAATAAATTTTAACACTCAATAAGAGTGTCAGTCAGTCATATCTCCATTATCTGTTTATGAGTGGCTGAGATTGTCACCACAATGAGAATAGCTTGTCCGCCTTAACAGTCCACCTTAAGACAATGCCTTGATAACATTTAAATTGGTGAGTTAACTATAGAGACCAAAACCGTTTATTTTTTTCCCTTTTGGACCAGGCTGTAAACATGTTCATTTCTGTTGTAAAGTGAGACATTTTAACATGGGGGTCTATGGGGGCAACCCCCAGTGATGACGAGTGAAGCCAATGCCGAAGTGCCAAAAACTGCAGTTGGTTGAATGGCCACTTGAGGCAGACTCCAGAAGCGAGTCAATCCCCATAGACCCACATGTTAAAATGTTCAACTTTACAGCAGAAATACACATTTACAGCCTGTCATGACAACTGTACGGGGGTGAATTTTTTTTTATAACACATCCATTTAAATTTTATTAAGGCTTAAAGTTATGCTTAATTAAGGGCGTGGTCACTTTGAATAACAGGTCGCGCCATTATGGGTGGCTAACTAGCTGCTGGCTGTCATCTCAGCTAATTCGCAAGTCATTGAACCTGACCTCTCAGCCGTGTTTGTGCCTTTTGGATATTTTGTTTCGTGAGGGAGCTGGCACCAAGCGGGAGCATGAGCGGGAGCAGCCAACACCACAGGGCTAGCCAAAGTAGCTTAGCTTGTAGGGGTGCAACAATACACGTATTCGTATTGAACCGTTCGATACAATGGTCTCGGTTCGGTAGGCACTATGAAACGAACAATACGCAATTTTATTTATTTATTTTATCAACTTCTGACGATGCGCTCTATGCTGAAAGCTCAGTGCAGCTTAGTGGATCTGCGCTCGACTATGCAGCCTAAGGCGGCATAGTCGAGCGCAGATCCACTAAGCTGCGCCTCCCACATTCATTCAGACCAAAACAAGCTGCTGAGACAGAAGCTACATGCGAAGCTAGCTCATTGCAACATGGCTAATGCCTCAAATATACCTGAAATCGAAGATCCTCCACCATCCTTCAGATCTGGCGTGTGGAACTACTTTGGTTTTCGTGTTAAGTATGACCCTGATGGCAAGCGTGTCGTGGACAAAAATACAACGGTATGTCGCAAGTGTCACACAACGATAAACTACAACAGTGGAAATACAACAAACATGACAACACATTTACGCCGACATCACCCCGATGCGAAAATAGGTGGAACCAAACAAAAACAAGGAGCGACAACAACACACAGGCTACAAACTTTACCCGGGGCATTTAGAGAGCCATTAGCACATGATTCAAAGAGGGCAAAAGAAATCGACCGGGCGATTGCTACTTTTATTGCTGTCGACATGCGACCCTTTTCTGTTGTGGAAAACGCTGGGTTTCAGGACATGCTGTGGACACTTGAGCCCCGTTACAAGATTCCTTCACGAACCTATTTCACCGATACCGTAGTTCCTGCTTTGTACAACAAGACAAAAGCCCGATTTGATATCTCCATCAGATACATTTATTTTATTATTATTATTATTATTATTATTATTTTTACAAGGTGCTGTTTTTGTTTTATATGGTGCTGAGTATGCACAGCAGAAAATGTGTCAGGTATAGCTGAACCAGATACATTTAATTTTTCATTTGATGTTTTTTTATATTCTTATAGAATTGTACACCATACTGTTGGTTGATACTGTGTTGTTACAATGTTTCAAATGTTTCAAAATATTAATCATTATGTTTCAAAATATATTTATAGGGAGCTATTTCTTTGTAATATATACTCTGCTGCTAAGAATGCACCACAGAAGATGGGTGATTTATCAGATGCATTTATTTTATGATTATTATTTTTTACAAGGTGCTCTTTTTGTTTTATATGGTGCTAAGTATGCACAGCAGAAAATGTGTCAGGTATAGCTGCACCAGATACATTTAATTTAATTTAAAAACTGTACTTTTGAGTTGAAACAAAAATGTTGATAATTTTAATAAACTACAAGTAAAAAAAGGCATGGAAATTTCTCTTTTTTTGTATCGAAAAAATATCGAACCGTGACACTAAAATATTGAACCGAACCGAACCGTGAATTTTGTGTATCGTTGCACCCCTATTAGCTTGTTAGCCTAGCTTGTTAGCCTTAGCAAACTTAGCAGCTTCGAGCGAGGTGGGCGTGTTTAAGCAACCAGGCTTCATTTGGCCCGCCTCTTTGCCCATTTTTGATTGGCCGGGAGTTGGGCGGAGTCAGGCACTGCCAAGATGGCGACGGCCAGAGCCGCCTACTTTGAGCTTCAAACCCGCTCCTCAGAAACCAATGGGTGACGTCACGGTGAATACGTCCATATTGTTATACAGTCTATGATGGGGACTTACTCGCTTTTGGAGCCAGCATCAAGTGGCCGTTAGAGGAACTGCAGCCTTGGGCACTTTGTGTTGGCCTTACTTTTCAGCCCTGGATGTTGCTGCTTGCTTAAAACCAGTATAGCTATGCTAAAGTACAATTGCCAGGTTGAGGTGAGGTTTCTTCTGATATGAGTTTTTATTAGGATCTCTTTTAACCCAACTGGGCTTAAACGAGCTGCCAAACTGACGATTTTCTGTCGATCACAAGACTGGCTTTCCCAAGTCGGGATTCCAACCAGCAATCCTGCGGTTTCCAACTTTTCTCACTATGGCCATGTGCCATATTCAACCTGCAGACAGGAAGTAGACGGACTGAACTAGTGCACAGAACCAGGCAGAATTTCAGAATTTTAGGGGGAGAAGGCAACAAGTGAATGCAACAGCCCCCAATCATGGAGACGTAAGCATTTCTGACAATACATTTTAACTGCAGCAACTATAAGTAGGATTATTTTAGGTAATGCAGGCTACTTAGCTTAAACACAAGCAATGTGGTAACACAATTGTACATCACTTCAAATGACTCACTGCACAGTGTCCTATCAACTGGGTTTGTGCATCCTTTTTTTTTTTGCCTTATTGTCATCATAACACAAGATTTTCACTTGAATACCCACTGCAGCACCAACATGTGTACAGGTTATATATAAACTGTGATACATAGTATTAAAAAAAAGGAAAAACATATGGATTCTCTATAGCTGTGACCACATAAGTTTACACACACATTCATGTGTTAATGCACGGTGTGTCTGGACTGTTGCTTGAACAAAATAAGTAATCCTAGATAGAAAATAACACGACTGACTTAGTTCCACATGTATGTATCTTTGAGTTTCTCCGAGGAGCTAGTTTTATTGTAGTCTTGTATAAGTGCTGTGTGTTTGAGCTGAGCAGCCTTTCTCACCCTCAGGTGGTCCTCCATACTTCCTCTGGCCGTTGACTTGTGTCAGCTTTATATTTGTCGCTTTCAGCCAGGCTTCCAGAGCCTTCACCCGCTCAATGTTCAGCACCTAAGGGGGAAAACAAAGTATACCAATCAACCAATCAAGTATACTTCAGGTATAGCTAACAGTCTGCTCATATATAATATCAGTACAGGAATATATATATAGAACTAGACATCACACTGGTTTTGGTCATTATATTGTAATAGATCTTAAATGTGGCCTTTTCGAGGTCTTCAGGGCAGCAAAGTAATTTCATTTTCCACATTCATTACACTGTTCTCATTGAGTGAACTGAGCAATTGATGCCATTAAAAATCTGGTGACCACAAAGAAACCCCTTTATATTGTGCAGATTATTGCTTTGCATCATTTTCAGGGGAACATTAGGCGACTACAGCAGGCAGACATCACTACAAATGATACGGACAAGACCCAACTGTTGCTGTTCATTGTCTGAACTGTAACAGTGTTGATAACATCAATCACAGACCTCCACAGTGAAACTAAGGTCTGTCAAAATACCTGAATATTTAAGGAGCACTCTTGTAAAAGTCTACCTCAGAAAAGTGTCTTTTACTCCGGCTAAGTGTATTTTTTGACCGAGGTCCAACTCGGGCCAGCCACAGACTGATGGCAGCATTAAATTAGGGCACGATAGTTTCTGCTGTGACAGAAAAGTAGGTGCAGGAATCTTGTCTAACCTTTTTCCACTGACCCCTCCGAAGCAAAAGAGTGCAGGTACTAGACTGACCTGCCGGCAGTCCAGACCTGACTCCCACTGAAAATGTGTGGTACATTATGAGTAAGTATACTGCAAAAAACAAAGCAACAAAGGATTTGCAAATCATTGCATTCTGCTATTCTTTAAGTTTTACACAACGTCTCGTTTTTTTTTTTGTTTTGTTTTTTTAAATTGGTGCTGTATATTAGCTTTTACATGATCAAAGGTTCTCACATTCAATTTTGTCAAAATCACTCTAGAACTGATCCTTTTTCCAAAGCAGGACAGGCCTGTGGTGTTCAAGTTTGTGAATGGTATTTCCAGTGGCGTCTATTTATTTATTTATTAATTTCTCAGAACAAAAAAATCTCCTCAATTGACTTCAATGTTCTCCAGCAATTGAGCACATATAAAATCATTTTGCTGTGAGACCAAGAAAAAAGAAGTTTTAACAAATAGCCACACAGCACCAGAATGGATGGAAAACATAGCTACTTCGTAGTTAGAAAATATTATAAATTTCTAAGACACTATGATTTACTTTGAAAATTGTCAGGAGTAACATCCAAACATATCCTTTGTGTTTCTAAAAACACTGGACAAACATCAACAATCCCAAACAAACATGCAGCCTAATGAGCGGCAGGTGGGGCTCAACCAAGAGGCAGGACAGCACCAAAAAAGAAAGGAGAATAAAACAACAGGAAATCATTCTTTAAAGGAGCTATATGTAAGAAATCTAAAGCAAATAGTCATAAAATCCTCCTAATATGTCACAGAGACTAAGGAATAATGTTCATATAACATACTGATCTCACCGACAACAATAGTACAGCCAGAATATTCACATTTAAAAAAAGATTTTACAGTCTGCAAATCATGTTTATGTTTTGAATTTGTGTTTTGACCTGTTGCGCCACCCACCGCCGTCTACCAGTCACGCAGTCAGTAGAGTCTCAGCATCAGTTACAGTTACGACTGAGCTACAGCAGCACAGCAAGCAGCATTAGCAGTGTCCCGGTACATAGCATTAACAGCCGGCTCCTCCTCAGCTGTATCTCGGCAGCAGCGTTAGCAGCAGAGAAGCCGGACTTGCTCGAACGGGCCGCTGGAAAACCGAAGATCAAGGACGCGGCGACGCGGCCCTGCCACGGCAGCCGCCCGTGGGCAAACAAATCAGTGTCCAGCATGGCCACATTCTTACATACAGCGCCTTTAAAACAAGTAAACATGACAAACAAAGTAACCTTGTGCAGACCGGCCCGCGCAAGCACTTTGAACAATGTAGCCAACACCCATTAGCCTAAGTCTTACATAACCAACTGATCAGATCAAAGCTGCCTCGCGCTGTCACTGCAGCTGCCGTTTAAATTGCCTGTCCTGTTTTAATTTTTTTTTCAATGGTTGATGTCCGTTTACCTCATAAACAACCACATTCTTAAAACAAACAAAGTAAAGTGAGGAACTTACCTGGCTCTGCTTGTCTTCCATCGTCTCCTCCGTTGCTGTGTTCGCGCGGGCAGTGTCGCCTCTCTGTCGCCCGTGGCCGCACCTGGAGGCCGCTATTGGCCAGTAAATTAGAGCCGACGCCACGCTGGCGCTGCCTTCACTGTCACAGCACTCCGTGCGCTTGTTAAGACGGAGCGCCGGAACTTGGGGGATTATGGTTTGTAGCGAATGCAGGTCAAATTCGAGGAAAGATAAACTCACAAGGAATGAGTCTGTAATGAAGCAGCCTTATGGGGACCCATTAGTGGGCCTTGGAGAATGTGTGGAGGGTTAGTTAAAAATCAGTACAGTGTGTTCCATGTAGGCTTCAGTGCTAGAAAAGTTACTTTTGAAATGTAATAGGTTACAAATTTCTAAAATGTAACGTGTATCCTAATGTAACTGTTTCATTGTCTTAATCACAGTGATGTTAGATGTGATTACTTTTCTAACAAATGTTTTAAAATGGGCAATAAAGCTGAAAGGTTCTGAAAACCTAACTCCAATGGTTTTGCTGACCTGTGTTGCCAGATATATGCCACAAGAAGGCATTCTTGCACTTTAAACATGAATTTACAATTGTTTAAACATTGAAACAGATCAGAAAAGTATAGTGTTGATTAATGAGAGTTTTGTTAAACTTTTTACAACCATCAGAACTGAATGTTGTTTCAATGTTGTTTTAATGCTGAAACAACAACTGACATAATTTCAACCACATTTCAACACTGAAGGTCAGTCATGTGCCAGCTGGGTAGCTGTGTTCCATTTTGAGCCCAGTCTCACTCTGATCCAGCACTTGGGCAGTGACTTGCAGCATCATGAACCAACGAAAAAAAGTGTCCTTTAATGTTGGCATCATACATGGCCGGTTGCCATTATAGTTTAATGGCGCCTGGCAGCGTCAGGGGGAAACGTGGCAGGACAAGGACAAAAGTTAAGGCAGCAAAATCCAACTGGGGTTGGTGGGAGGGGTGGTGGATGGGTCCAACAAACACCAATGTTCACCCAAGTGAGCAGTATTCATGTCCCGTGAGATTCTAAAGCTAAACCCTGTTCTTTTTTCCTATACCCAACCATGTGTTGTTGTTGTTTAAGGAAAAAAAACATCAATTTGCAGTGTTGTACTGACAATGTGTTTATTTTGAAAGAGACTGTATGTAAATGTTACATTTCCTGTGAAAACAGAAGTGTATTTTGAAAGAAGACGATGCATGTAACAGGTTGACCTTGACATGGTGTCCCAGAACGTCAACAATCAACACACCCAGGGTGCCTTGCACTTCGTGGACATGGAAAGTCCATGACCAAACATCAGTATGTGATGAGGTCTGAGAGAGAATATGTTGGCATATTAAACTGTGCCTACTTTAACGTGTAGAACGACCTGAAGGGCCATGAATTTTATATGGTGCATATGGTACTAAGCTATTAAAATAATGTTATCAACAGATTTGTAGCCTAAATTTATAAATTATGAATTAATTTAACATGGATTTATGGGTAACACCCTGCCTATTATTAACATTGTGACTGTAATTTATTTATTTATTTATTTGTTTATTTTACCAATAAGCCAGGGGGCCCCCTGGGGGTTATGGACACCCTGTTGAAGACTCATGCTCTACATACAAACTTGTTTACCAAAAAATATATTTGGATTTAACCTTTTTTGTTATTACCAACATTCTGAATAGTAACTGGGAAGGTTCAGTGTGTACGCTTTAGGGGGTTTTAGTGGTGTCTAGCGGTGAGGACTGCAAATTGCAAATAGCTGAAACTTCTCCCAGCTAGAATTCCCTCGGTGTTCATTGTTCGGGAGGTTTGTACTAGGTGCCAAATTATCTATAGAGGTAATTTCTTCAGAACAAACAGACCAGGTGATTTGATGCGGTGAAAACACCAAATAAAGCAGTTTCATGTTACAAATGAGTGTATCGTCTTGGCTGTTTGCCCACAACATACTAATGTGTCCTCACTGTTTTTCTCTCTAAATTAATCACTATACATGTGTCAATATGACATCACAAATACATTGGACTCTTAGGTTGGACCTCCATTAAATTTTGGTTGGAATGAAAATCAGGTTGACTAAATTTGAAATGTCTGATGACGTTAGAATTCCACATTGTGTGGCCTTTAACATTCTGACTTCTTGAGTCAGAGCATTTTAAATATCATGTGCTCTCTGATCACCTGAAAGTGGACCAGCCTCAGCAACTAGCTCTTGCTTTCTCCTATGCTTCTGACCCTTACACCCAAGCCATCAAGGCCCTCGACAAACATTTTGGGCAACCGAGACAGCTGCCATTGAAGGAGCTCAGGAACATCATGGATCTCCCTCCCAACAGAGCAGGTGATGGTCATGCCCTTGACAATTTTACCCCTCATGTACAAGCACTTGTTGGCCTGCTTAGTATCATGGAAGCTAAAGGAGAGGCTGAATGTATGACTTGCTTGTGTTCTCCGCTTGGTTGCAAACTGAAGCTAGATGCCAACCAAGAAAAGAGGCTTCCATCTCATCTTCCAATCAGCAAAGACACACCTGTAAGACCATACCTGACAATAGTTTTACATGGAAAAAAAGTAAACCAAGTGAATCCGTGTCACCTTCAGAACTCTTTCAAAGGTCCAGAGAAACCTGTGCGTACTGCAGCTCACTTGAACATCATGTCAGCAAGTGTCCTGGGTTCATTGACAAAAGATCAAAAGATTACTTAGACAAAAGAGAACAAATGTTGTTGGCGCTGTGCTCTGTCTCATCTAGTGTGATGTGGAAAAAGTTCTATGCCACCTACTGACATCTACAGATACTGTGTGAGGTAAATCAAAGATCCCACCATCTTGCTGGTCCTGCTGTGAAGACATTATATCTTGACCGACCGAGTGACTGCAATGGTTTACTTCTGAAAGTTGTGAAGGTGCTTCCCCATAATGGAAAGAAAGCCCTGGAGATGGGGTGTCAGTGGCTTAATGGTAGAGCAGGCGCCCCATGTACAAGGCTGTTGCCGCAGCGGCCCGGGTTTGACTCCAGCCTGTGGCCCTTTGCTGCATGTCACTCCCTCTCTCTGTCCCCCCTTCACACTCATCTGTCCTATCAATTAAAGGCTTAAAAATGCCCAAATATCTTTAAAAAAAAGAAAGCCCTGGAGATGTATGCTGTCCTTGATGATGGTTCTCAACGCACCATTCTGCTGCATCCCACTGCTCAACATCTCCGCCTAGATGGTTAATCTGAAACCTTATCACTCAGAACTGTTGAAACTCTCCGTGGTTCATCTTTTAGCTTCCAGATCTCTCCTGCTGTATATAACCTGAGAAGACTTTTACCATCAATGATGCCTTCACTGCAAGCCAGTTAGCACATTCAGACAACACCTAACCTGTACTATCCCTCCAAAGAAAATACAGTTCTCTACAAGGCATCCCATTACCATCTATCAACAGAGCTTCACCTCTGCTGCTCATAGGCTCAGATGACACCCACCTCATCACTCCCATTGCTCCAGTTAGACTGGGTCCTTTTGGGTCACCTGCAGCTGTCAAAATCCATCTAGGATGGACGCTCCAAGGCCCCATCAGAAATTTCCAATCTCAGAATTGCCCAGTGCCAGTCCAGTGCTTCTTCACATCCTCCAGTTCCTCTGCTGATGAACTGTGCTTCCATTTTGAAAAACTTTGGAAACTTGACACTCTGTGCACAGTGAGAAAGCAGTTACTAGATTGAGGCAAGACCAACAAGCAATGGAGCTTCTTGCACAAGGCAAAACAAGAGTTCAAGTCAATGGTGTTCATGGCTATGCTACTCCCCCTCTTAGACCAGCAAACTCTCCTCTCCTGAACATTCCTCAGTCTGCAGTGATGCCACAACTCCACAGCACTGAATATCAGTTATCAAAAGATCCAGACAGAGCCATCTCATACAGTGATTAGATTTCAAAACTGGTGCGGGATGGTTATGTGACCAAGCTGATCCCTAAAGAAGTTCACAACACCAAAGAAGCTTGGTACATTCCTTATCACATGGTTACTCACAACTACAAAGTTAACATTGTGTTTGACTGTTCGTTCACCTTCCAAGGACAATGCCGCAATAAGTGCCTCTTACCAGGACCAGTCCTCAGGCCTTCACTCCTTGCTTGCTGTTGCGCTCCACATGCTGTGGCAATAAGTGGTGACATTAAAGGCATGTTTCACTAAATCTGTCTCCTGCCTCAAGATTGCCCCCTTATTCTATTCCAATGGTGTAACATGAACAAAGATGTTCCCCCTTCAGTGTACCAATGGCAGGTCTTTCCTTTCAGCACCACTTGTAGTCCTTGTTGTGTGATTTATGCCCTTCAAATACATGTGAAGGACAACCAACCTGATGAAGATGTACAGTACTCAGTAACTCAGTGTTTCTATGTTGACAACTGCTTGCAAGGCTTCCCCTCATCAGCAGCAGCTAAAACACTCCTTGACAAACAGAAAACTACCCTTGTAGAAGGGGGCTGACCCCTGTCAATGGGCAAGCAACAACCCCCTTGTTATCAGCCATCTACCATCTGAAGCAAGATCTGAGAGCAGCAAACTTTGGTTCTCTGAAGACCGGGCTGATCCTCAAGAGTGCACACTAGGACTGCTGTGGAGCTGCAAACCTGACCCTCTCAAATACAAATACAGAGCCTTGGAAGCCCATACCATAACAATGTGTCACACTTACCAAGTCCTTGCTCATCTGTATGATCCATTAGGCACACCCTACCATGCACAACTGGTGCAAAACTCCTTGTACAGCAACTATGGAGAAATAGGAGCGAGAATGGGATGATCATTTTCTTTCATATGACCTTCTAGGCACCTGGAAAATCTGGGAAGATGACCTCTATTATCTTCCACAATATGGCTGCTATACTTCCAAAGAGATGGATGCCCCGACCACAGTTGGAGACATTCATATCTTTTGTGATGCTTCTGAACATGCCTATGGTGCTGTTGCATACCTGAGATCAGAAGATGACAAAGAACAAGTAGAACTTAGTTTAATACTACCTCATTCATGTGTCTCCCCAAAACAACAGTTATTTATACCAAGACTGGACTTATGTGCAGCACTGACTGATGTACGCCTGTGTGACCTGCTTAGTGCGTTGATTCTGCCAATAACCCTGCTGACAATGTCACAAGAGGTAAATCCTTACCCGACTTCCTCAGCTCAGTCAGATGACACCTGGCCCGCCTTTTCTGCATAAACATTCAGAATCAAAGACAAGTCCTATCTCAGACCTGTAGCCCATCAGATTCCACTTCCTGCCCTCCCTGAAGACACAGTCTACTTATGGTTTGATCTTTAATAGTATTTCTCACAAGAAATTCGGGGGTGGCTGTAGTAAAGATTTATATTTTTTCTTCATTTTGACACCTCTTTTCCTCACTTACCTGACTTCCTTTACCTCACTTCCTTTCCTCCCCTTTCTTCAGCATTGATTGGCTCCTTTCACTCGTTGTTTACTCATGAACTTGTTTGAGTTCACCTGTTCACCCCTATTTAAACCCTGAACACCATTTCACTCATCCTTTCTTCATGGTCACATGGGGCGGCAGTTCTAGTAAGCAGTTTCTTTCTCTTTAGTTTATCCTGTGTATGATTAGTTTAAGATTAGAGTTAGATTCAGACCCGTGTGTCTTTGCACCCCCTTGTGAAACTGCAGTTTGTGTTCTGAAAATAAATAATTTGTGTGCAAAAGGAAAGTTTCCGAGGCTGTGCATTCTGATTAGACCCGTGATAGCAGACCTCTCCTCATGATCCTCCTCCTTAACAGTAAGCTTAACATAAAGCACACACCATGATGAACAGCTAATGTGCTTATCTGTATTTTGTGTCTTTTTGTGTCCTATAGGTATTGCATGACTGTCTTTAAAAAAAGTTATGTAAAAAAAAAACTACATTACCTGACTTCTTCCTTTGTTCCCATCATAATAATAATAATTAGTAATTAGTAATTACTACAGCCACTATAGGCCTCACAACAAACAAATATGACTTGTGATTGCAGGTTGTACAAATGAGCTCTGTGGTGGTATATTAGAGGTGGAAGGCCTCAGAATACCCATGAATGTAAATAATAAATGGGGAGCAACCTTTCATACAAAACCATCATTAGATTCGAAACTCGCACACACACACACACACACACACACACACACACACACACGCACACACACGCACACACACACACTAAAACCCCCTGCAACTTTAAACCATCAAATGTAATTTAGGTAGATTTCCACAAGGTGTCAGTATTGGATCATATCTGTTTTTCGGGCCATGAGAAAACTGCTGAGATGGTACAGACAGACAGATAAAACATGTTTTGTAATATCTCTATGCATAAACACTTTAGTCTAGACTAGTGATCTCACTAACACTTTGCAATAGTGTAATTCTTGGTAGTATTTGATTGGAGACCAAAGATGAACAGAATGAGTGACAGGAAAAGAAAAACTGTTACAGTAGTATTTAAAGATAGTACATATTCAAATGAATTTGGTGTTTTAAGGTATATGCAAGAGCTGACCAAAGAAGGACAACAACTAAAATTCAGTAATATTAGACCCATCATAATTTATACTGGACTTTGCTGCTTTATCTACAGATAATGATTGTGACATGGTTTAAGGCATGGGAAAAAGCTAGAAAGTGGACCTTTAATTAATATTATTTTCTCAAAATATCTCAGCATGCACCAGGCAAAAATGGAAATCATGGGCCTGGTTCTCAAAGCATAGTAATAGTAATTTTATTTCTATTGCACTTTTTAATTTTAAGCACAAGGTGCTTTCCAGATAAAAAGATTTACAGAATGACATACAAAAAAAAAGAACATGAGAGCACATACAGGACATTAAGCAGTACTGAGCCCATACATAAATAGATGGAGATGCAAGTGCAAAATAAATGAAGTAAGAATAAAGTTCATATAAAAAAGGTTAAATATGGATAAGAGAATTAAATTCATTTAAAGCAGGTGAAGTCTGAGTAAAGGAAATAATCACATATATAAATAAATAAGATGCAAAAATAAGAGATGATCTCATTGTACACAGATAATGATCTCATATAAAGTAAATAAAATGCAACGAAAATAAAACCTTATGAAATTTAAATGGATAATGTCCAAACTAGATGGAAGTGCATATAAAAATACTAACGTGATGACACTAAAAAAAGAACACTTTAAATATATGTAGTGACTCTAAATTCAAAATAAAACACCATAAAATATTAATATAAAGAGGAAATATGAGGTGACACCATAATGGAAAAGGAACACATTGTAAAGTGTGGCCATCTTGTTAAAATGAGATTTCAGGAGGCACTTAGAAGCTGCAGTGGAGTCTGCCAATCTCACACTGAGGAGAAAGCTGCTCCAAAGCTGAGGGGCTATTACTGAAAATGCACGATTACCCCTGGTTTTCAGTCTGGTCAGTGGAACAGCTACAATATTTTGATCAGCTGATTTTAGAGGATTGGCTGGGCTCTATAAGGTTAAAAGTCTTTAATATAATCCGGAGCCAGACCATGGATAGCCTCGTAGTTAGTTAATACAATTCTAAAATGTGTGTAAAAGTGTATTTTAAATGTATTTTATGGGCAACCAGTGCAGTGATAAGACAAATTTGGAGTGATAAGACAGAACCTTCTAAATTTAGTTAATCTGGCTGCGGGACAACAAAAGAGAGTAACAGTAGTCTAAGCATGTACAAAATATGGATGACTATTTCTGTGTCATTAAAATTGAGTATATAGTTGCATGCAAAAGTTTGAGCACCCCAGTCAAAATGTTGTTTACTGTAAGCAGTTAAGTGAGTAGAAGGTGAACTGATTTCCAAAAGACAAAATCAATATTTTAAGCAAGATTACTTTTTAATGTCAATCTTTTCCATTTTCAAAATAACAAAAAAGGAAAAGGGCCTGAAGCAAAGGTTTGGGCACCCTGCATGGTCAGTACTTGGTAGCGCCCCCTTTGGCAAGTATCACAGATTGTAAACACTTTTAACCAGCTGAGAGTCTGTCAGTTCTTGTTTGGGAGATTTTTACCCATTCTTCCTGCATGAGGCTTCTAGCTCTGAGAGGTTATAGGGCTGTCTTGCATGCACTGCTCTTTTGAGGTCTATCTACAGATTTTTAGTGCTGTTTAGGTCAGGGGACTGTGAAGGCTATGGCAAAACCTTCAGCTTGCTCCACTTGAGGCAGTCCATTGTGGATTTCGAGGTGTGTTTAGGATCAGAATATTCATAAAGCTTTGAAATATGCACCGCCTGGACTTAATGATGACTGTTTACAGGCCAGAGCCCCAACAAGCTAATTATGGTCTGACACCATGGTAAAACTTGTTTGAGGTCAAATGTCTTCAGGTACCCAAACATTTACATGGTGCCCCTTTCCTTTTTTCCCACTCTAAAATTGTACAAAACCAAAATAGTACACACATCTTGCCTAAGATGTTGAAAAGCATATTTCATCTTCAACTTCATGCCTTGTGGAGAGCAGTTTATTTTCCACTCACTTAACTATTCACAGTAAACTAAATTGTGACCAGGGGTGCCCAAACTTTTGCATGCCACTGTATGTCTTCTCTTGTTTCTTAATTGATAAAAACAGCCTTAGACAATCTTTCTGATGTGCTGCTCAAAGGATAGGTGGCTATCAAAGTTAACTCAAGTTCCACAGTGCCACAGTGCCACAGACTTAATGGCTGTAAGTGAACCAAGGTAGGAGTGTGTCTGTAGTGAGTGATGTTATGGACCAATGAACAAAACCGCTGTTGAACTGCATTATTAACTGCAGGAAGGTAGCCGTTATCCACTTGCTGACATTGGATAAACAGGATGTTTATCCTGTTTATGATGTTTTTGAGATATCATGTTAATGAGAATAAGCTGGACACAAGGTCACAGTGACTTTGACCACCAAAGTCGAATCAGTTGATTTTTGAATCAAAGTGGACGTTTGTATTTAATTTGGAAAAGTTTCTTGTGTCTTGACATATCCCGTTCATGGGAATGGGACCGACAGATGGAAAACCAAAAACATAATGCCTCTGGCCAGAGGCATAATAAAACTGATCCTAGAGTAGATCCTTAGAGTGGTTGATGATTTAAAATCCTGGATGGAGACAAAATATGTTTGGTCTCCCAGCAGACCAGCACATACACAGAACGTCAAGGCTGTGCCCCCTTGACATGTTTAACATATATTTTGCAACCCTGCCTTAACCTGAGCATTTGTAACATGTTAACAAATTAAGGTTGATCGTATCATGTCCCCTCAGTTTTCCCCGGACCAAGTGGATGAATGACCCAGCACAGGAACCGAATATTGCTTATCCAGACATCTATCATATCACCACTTGGTTATGGACTTTCCATGTCTACATATGACATGCAAAGTAGCCTGGGTGCGTCTGTTGTTGACGTTCTGGGACGCCATGTTAACTTCAGCCTGTTACATGTATTGTGTCTTCAACATACAATAAACGTACTATAGTGTTCGGCTGCATTTCATACCAACGTGAAAGGACAGCTTTTTTCGTTGGTGTCTGACGCCAAAGTTACTGCCCATTTATTCAATGACTTCAGAATGAGCCCGGGTTGTTACACCAGGTGTCATTTGGCTAAGTGTTGTCTTTAAATAAGCGACCTAGTAATGGCCAACTGTTTGATCTCGGTTGAGATTTAGTTGGAGATGCAGTCCGTTTTCACTCCAAACTCGTCAAATACTGCTGTTTTGTCAGTGATTTCAGTGTCAGACACTGACACACAGAGGCACCTTTCATGGCGGTATGATATGCACATGGTGCGTCTGTTTTAGAGGCAAACTGAGGGCAACAATCCAAGAATAAATACTACCGCTATATCAGGGGTCGTCGGCATCAGACATAGATGGGGAGAGGCACCCTTCTTGATGATATGATAAACACTGATGGGTGAGAGTTTGTAACACCACTGGCAACTACTGTAGTGCAAAGATAAAGAAAGTCCATATACACGAGGTGAGATAGATGGATCAAACAAACTGAAGACCAAACCGTGATGTTTTTTCTAAACATTACCACATGCATGTTGCCTAAACCTAAAGAAATCAACCTAAAACTAGGTATTTTACCTAGGTTGTAAATATATTTTGAAAAGACACAATGCATGTGACAAGCAAAAACTGACAAGCTGTCTGTGAATGTCCGAAACAGATGCAGGAATTTACCTAGCCAGTCATTATTTGATGTGTACTGAAAATGAGGCATGATGCTGATGTTTGGTTTATAGTTTGAAGCCAAATCTCTTCTGTCTTGTATCTTTTTTAAAGAACTGGCATGAGAACAAATCAGGGATCAGAATTTTCGGCCTCTTTGTTGGCACAACCAACTACATAGCAACTCTTTGGCATACTTCCATTAATTTGTTGTTTTTTTAAGTAGAAATCTGGACACTTGCTTCAACCTCCTCTGTTATTGTTGTCTACACTGGAGGATTGTTTTCCCCAAAAAGGGAGCATGGTGAGGAGAGCCTACTCTACATGACATATTGCAGGTTTGATGTATGCCGCTCTGAATAAGTCAATGTGGCATATGAGTGCCCTTAATTACAAACCCCATTTCTTTCTTGTGCCAACAGCACACGGAGCTGTCATTTTTTGTCATGTAACCTGCATTTGTTTACATGGAGGGTTAGTTCACCCTAAGAAATCCTATGTTTAGACTTGTTTCATATTACAGTATCATATATACTGAACCAGAAACTAAAATAATTAAGTTAAAGAATGTATCTTAATAAAACATTTGCACTGCAATATGGTTAGTGTGAACAGCAGAGGGCTGAAGGTTGAGGACATCACCTTACCTCACTTTTCTCTCCATGTGTGTGTCTGCCATGTGTATTATGCTGCCTGTCACAGGATAAAGTACAGGTGTCTGGCATGGATGGAGGACTGCTGCTTTGTCAGCGCCACAAACATTATTTTCACACAGCAAAACGCTGCATTATACAGTAGCTTATACAGAAAGCAAAATGCTGCCATACCGCTGACTTTGATTTTCAGCTGAGCTATTTGTTTTAGGCAGTCTCTGTCCTCCTCGCCTGTGTGTGTGTGTGTGTGTGTGTGTGTGTGTGTGTGTGTGTGTGTGTGTGTGTGTGTGTGTGGCCTGGCTTCTGCACACTCCTGCTAGACACACAAACACACACACACATTCATGCTCATGTGATAGAGGCTGGAATTGAGAAAGACAGCGAGAGCAATGGTTTAACCTTTAGTTTCAGTATAAATGTGCTAACAATATAAACATATTGAGTGGATCATTTTGAATATTTTCATTCTTGTATCCAAAACATACATCCCTGACTAAGTCATATGGTGATGCTGTAGATGCATAAAGGTTGAGTCATACAATCTGGTAAAATCCCCATGTTTGCTGTATTGCTCCCAGTCAGTTGCCTGATACCAGACAGAATTGTCAACTCATTACACTCAATTTCAATCATCAGTCTGACATTGTGTCTGCTCTAACTGATTTCTGTGGGGGAAGGGGAGTTGATTTTCCCTGACCAATCACTAGAGATCAATGTATCTTCCTGATTCTAACATCATTTTAAGTCCACACTCATGCATAGTCATGCCAACATACCTGTTTTGCCTGGGTTTAAAGAGTGGAGCGGAGCAAAGCAAAACAAACAATGTCAGGCGATATTGAGATGACATGTTCATTTAGTCCAGCCTGGATAGCAAAGTCTATCTTGTCAATAGTGGTCGCCATTGTTGTTATTACTACTCAATGGTTATGCTGCACTGCTGAACAACGCTTGACAGCAGCTTGACAACAGCTTGACAACGGCATTAGCTCCACCAGTGGTACTGATTGACTAATTGTTAGTCTCCCGACAGTGTTTACTGGATCATCGGATTGTCAATCAAGGAACAGCTGTTTGATGCCAGACAAATCCGCCAACTTGGTTAAGTGGGTGGATTCAAAGATCTGAATCCAGGCAACACAGTCAGATCAGAAGATGAATACCCATGAAGGAGTCTTAAAACCCAGAATGGAGTTAGCATTTTACCAGTCCAAAGGTTTTTTGAATGGGTTTTTGGTTTGTTGCCTGTGGTTATTAACCACACCATTAACCGTTAACCGTTAACCGTTAACACAAGCTGAAGAGACCTTCACGTTTTTGATCTGTGACATGTAATATGTCAGTAAATACCATACTCATAAATTCTGAAGCCTATATGTGTCTTAAAAAGGCTGTCACTAACAAGTGGCAAAATGAGGCTACAGAACATTACAGTCTTTATGTGGTCGTGATGTTACGTCATGTGACTGCAGTGTAGTTCATTCCTGCCATTCACTGGCTTTTTACTTCTGGCTATTCTATTTAGGCTTCAAAAATCATATGGTGTTCATTTGTCAAGATTATCTTGCTGAACAAAATGTAAGTATCATAAACTTTTGTTTGCCATTTTATTTTCTGCAAAATACAAAATGTGATGGCAAAATCTCATTGGCTTTTTAACAAGGAAACCAGTGTAATGCTAACTTCTCAGTCCACCTACAGAAAAAGGTCATCCCTGAAGCACTCCATTTCAATACAACTTAAGCCTACCTTAGCACAAAGACCTAGAGCAGGGGGTATATGCTTGTCTAGCTCTGTCAAAAGGGTAAAAAATACAGCTTTAAAAAACTCCAAAGCTTTTCTAATTTATTCTACATGTTGTTTAAATACATTGATTATGTAAAGACAATGTAAATAATAAAACTATATTGTTGTAGACATGTGTGTATAGTCTGTATTATAGACCAGTCAGCCAGCTAGTTTGAACCATGGTTGTAGCTATAAAAAGAATATTCTCCTATTCTCTCCTTACTCACTCAGCATCCGTCATTTTCCCGAAACTTCTAAACCAAACAGTTAACACTAAAAACGTTTTTCTAAAGTAGGCAAAAGAACACAAAATATTCTTTTAAGGGATGTTGGGACTACTTTATACCGGTGGTGAGGTTCTCCTTATCTACATAAGTAAAATTTAAAGGTACTTCTTTGTACTCCACGACATTTAAGGGAAATGTTTCACTACATTTATATGACAGTCCTTGCAGATTAAAATTTGACATGAAAATGTATGACCTACCTATGAAATATGATATAGGTATTATTATAGATTCAACTACCCGATAGGAAGTTAAATTATTTAAATAATCGTTTCCAACAACCACATTAAATACTGGTTACACTTCAATTCATATCAGCCACAGTAAGTCAATATTGCCATACATGTATAACAATAAAACCCAAGGCCAATCTGCTGCATATTGAGTACTTTTACATGAGGTACTTTAGATACATCAAAAGTTTTCAGCATGCTACAAACATTAATATAAAGCTGACACAACAACAAAGAATTTTGATCCAGTGACCTTTAAGTTGAAGTCTAAAAAAAGAAATAACAATATCAGAAGTTAAAAGCACAATTGAGAGCTTTCTTCCAAAAAAGGCACCAGGTATGGATGGATTACTGAATCTTATTCTATATCCTGTACACACATCAGTACATTATGTCAAAATGTTATTAATAATGTATGGAAGCACAAAGTTCTCCCATAAACAATGTACCAAGCAGTTCCCAACGTGATCAATATGTATCAAAACCAGGACAGGACATCAATACTCCAGTATATGGCGGTTGACCCAGAGAAAGCTTTTGACTGATGAACCTGTTTTTTGGTCAAGTAACGATCTGTAAGTCAGCAGCAGCACAGGTTTGTGTTAATGGAGTTTTATCTGAGATATTTAGATTAAAAAGAGGCACTAGACAAGGATGCCCGCTATCTCCCTCCTTACTTGGGTTAGCAATCGAACCTTTGGCTCAGCAAATTAGACAAACAAAAGAAGGGAGTGGCATAAATACAGATGAAGAAATATATAAATTCTGTTTATTTGCCGATGATTTGATGTTGTATTTAACTAATATTAAAAGGCAATGAGATCACAAAGGATTTATTTTAAATACCATGCTATGAGATGCATATTCAATTGACGCAAATTAATAAAGGACCTCGTAGTATGCCAGAAGACTTTCAGAATTTTAAATGGAAAAAAAAGATAATACACACCGGTTGCAATAGCTCTGTAAAAACACAACTACACAATGATAATTTTCTCTCTCTAATTAATGAATTAAAAAGTAGCATTAATAAATGGTTAGACTTGTCCATTAACTTAATTGGAAGGATACACCTGTGAGTAAATTTCTTTTTATTTTTCAAACAATACCATTATATTTATCACCCCATAACTTTTCTTTGCTCGAATTAATGCCTTACAGACAGAGAATTTAGCACTTTATTATTATGCCTCACAGGTATTTTACATAGATCTCATAATTAATAACACAGCTGAAGAAATTAATTAAATATTCAAAGCACACAGCTAAAGCTAAACAACCTCTTAACATCTCTGTTTAACAAAAACAAGTATCTAATTTAATTTTGAATATTTATCATATATAAAACAACAGGGTCCAATCATTTACAGATAAATTCATATTAAGGAATTGAGACTTTTTTTAAAGCTGATTTACACTATGATTTGGAGGCAGGACCCTTTGAAGACATCCTGTTTAAAGAAGGAAGAAAGAAACAAGTAATTAGCAGAATATACAACACACTGCTGAGGGAAACTCACTGCAAAAGTTGTATGAAGAATGAAATAAAGATCTCAATTTTAAAGAAGGCAACACAAGATGCTTAAATCTATGAAAATCTACAGATAACACAAACTGATGATGAGAATGTATTACACGAGAGATAAAATTCATAAGTGTCATCCAGATTCCTCTGATAGGTGTGTGAAGTGTTGCTCTCAAGATTCTCTTTTGCAATCCTCCTGGCATTGCACAAAAGTGAACAGAGTGTGGAGTGAAACCCAAGAATGGATATCTATGACTTGTAAAACAAAAAATCAGCTCTCAGCTGAGCTGTGTATTTTTCAGAATGCCAAAAAACATAAGATATTCTACAGGAAGGCAGGCTATGTTTTCTTTCCTTGTTTATAAAGAGCTTATTTTAGTGCACTGGAAGAAACAGAAGCCTCCACTTGTTAGATTTGGAAAGAACTGATGAGATACAATTTGACCATAGAAGATACATTGTCTGAAGACAACAATAAAATGAAGCAATTTAATGAGGTATGGAAGGACATTTATGAGGCCCTAAAAAACTAAAAAAACCCAAAACAAAACAAAAAAACAATTATTAAAAAAAATAAAGACAAGGCCAGCATTGCTGGGAACGGAATAATGTTTGTTTGTGAGTGTGTGAGTGTGTGAGTGTGTGGTGTTTGTGTGGGCTTGGGGGTCAGTCTGAGAGGTATATAGCCCTTTTTATACCGGATCATTACAAAGTCCCCTCTTTACACCTCCTTTGCATTTTTACACAGCAGCATCATTCAGCTCCAGTGTGTGATTTTAGACAGCATGTCAGCTTCATAGAATAAAAAGAGGTGTGACGGGCCTGACATTAACACAATAGTGTGACATAAAACGTTGGCAGTGCTTTATAAACAATAACAATGGCATAACATAGCAATATCAATCATTTACAGTCTCAGCTATATGGTGGCTGATCTTGTCCTCAGCTCAGAGGGTAAGGAGCTCCTGGACCTCATTGTTTTAACAATTTGTGGACATTTTTGACTCAAATTCTTCTGCTTTGAGTTAGTCTCAGTCCTCTACCAGCTACTTCTTAAATCCCCTTCGCAAAAAGCACAAAAAGCAGAATTTATATTTCTGCGTCAAATCGGCACGATACTTATGGCCGTGGCCTCACTGCTCTGTCCAATACTCACTGTATTTCCTCATCACCAGTGACACAGGTGGAAGTCTGCACCTATATAAACGCTTTAAGATCCACTCATTACTAAAAGTGTATGTCATATAAAAACTAAAGTGATGGCCAAAGTTCATATATGGAATATTTGATTTGTGTTGATTTATTCACATTGTCAACTCATGCATTAACGTTACAAGTTAACGTTCCACCTTAAAAGTTGCCAGCTGTTGGCCCAGTGAATTAAGTTATTTTTTTTCTCCGACTACAGTTGCTGTGAGTGGCAGCAAAACATCCTTTCATTTTATAGTTACAGTTTACTAAGAAAACAATATGAACAGTGGCTTCTGCCTCAAAACCAGCCACAACTGAGCCCTGAGCAGAGTGACCACGCACAACTGACCAATCACTGGACTGCAGTGTTCACAGCTGCGCCTCTTAGTACCAGATCTGTGCGCTAGGTACCCCAACAGAGTGGTGACCAAAAACGGGGATGGTATGGAAAGGTACCATACTGTACTGCTCGTTGGAAACAGGGCTGAGCTCTCCAACAGACAGCCAATATGCAAATTTCTTAAAATTTCAAACTATACCTTTAGATAACATTTTAATGCACTACTAGCCTACTTCTAACAGTATTTATACAGTATGATATAGCTACTTTTACCAAAGTAAAAAACCAGAATGTCTCTTCCACCAGTGGTTCATACCATAAAGTGTACCAGCCACAATAACGTTGTAAAGGTAGGTATTGTTGTCATGTACTAGCTCTGTGTGTGTGTCATCATGGCGAAATGTGGTCCTGGTGACACCAGCTGCGGCTGTTTTGAGTTTTTTGCCAGGTGTTTATATCACTGTCTGTCTGTCTGTGGGTAGATTTAGTCAATGCAACAACTGTACACGATGCAATCACAAAACTTTACAGGTATGTAGTTGAGATTAAAATGAGACACACACACTCTTTACATCCCTTGCTGTTCTTAAATTGCTGATGGCTGTGTAATGGATTGAGTGACCCTATCACAAGATGGGGTGTAGTTTTGTTATTAACACAGAAAGTGAAAAATAACATTGGAAATACTTTCATTTAATCATTTTTTTTAAATCATTTAAAGTACTTATCTGCATGCCCACAGACACACACACACACACACACACACACATTAAATCAAATGTCTGACTTGACGGGCACATGGGCGGAGCTGTCTGTCTCTGCGACTTTTGTCTTGCAGGTAGCATTTGTGGTGAGACAGGCAGTGCTATCTGAGCGTGTGAACTGAGAGAGGAAGGTCTCCTGCTGTTCATTCAGCTCCCCGTCACATCTGCACATCAAGGCTCATGCCGCTCCCGCAGCCCGGCCTCAGCTGGTAAAAAAGTCCGTTTACTCATGTTTCAAATGTTTTATTCAGTAACAACCGTCTGTGCCTGACAGTTTGTGTATGTGTGTTCTTGTTTTTCCATCCTTGCGACAACCAGTTTGAAAGCTCTCCTCACTTTTAAAGGGTTTAGTTTAAGATTAGGTATTGGATTTGGAGTTAAGATTAGGGGATATAAGTGAAATTAGTTTAGCATTAGGATTACAGTTTAGGGTGAGGTAAGACTGAGGAAGTGTTGGCTCAAATTATCATTATTTAACTAGAATGGTGAAAAAAATCAGGCAGAACACAGACAGAGAGGAATAACAAAAGAAAGAGAAAAAAACCTAGGTATTAAATACTTAATTTCCCCGAATACAAAAGATCCAATTAACACATACTCCTTGATTACACTTGCTTAAGTGTTGAACAATTTAAAAACACAGCAAGAAGCATACAATAAAAAACCAGCTGAATATGTGCGAGGCAATAAGGAAGCTTTGGGGGCCGATACAAGGTCCTTCTCCATTTGAGAAGAATTTCAAAAACAATCAAGTATAATGATTCTGTTTTAGTGCCCAGCAGAGCCTCCAGATCCCAACATTTCCTCTGAGCTCACCGTTGATGTTCTGAAAACTCAGCACAGTTCACTGGCTGCCTGGAAGGTAGGAAATTAATCTACAAACATATGGTGTAGTTTGGAAAATGGTTGGCAATAAATAGGCCATTTATAGTTTATGGGCAAAAAATATGGAAAAGCACCAGTATGGTCCTTCAACACTACTGCAGATGGTGGTGTGTCCAGCCAGTGCAGAACTTTGTAACAGGGCAAATTTTGTTCCGTAAGAACAATTGCCAGAAAAGATGTTAGCATTGTACGTTTCTGTAAACCAAAAATACGTTACATTTGCATGCCATATTGGTCAACATGTGGTTAGGTTACGGCACATAAAAAACACTTGGATATGGTTAGGAAAAGATCATGTTTTAGCCTAGTACCAGATTTTGGGCTCACAAATCCTGCTGGAAACGCAGCAATGTTTCTGTAAAAAACCAACTGCTTTCACTATACTGACTGGAAATACAGCAATGTCTTGTTAAAAAACAAATGCTTTTCATGACATTACCCTCGCTGGAAAAATGGCAGAAGCTGCAGGAAAAACAGCAACAAGTTCCTTAAAATAACCACACATTTGGGGGCTAAATAGCCACTGGAAAAGATAGATCCCAAAAATCACCTATGTTTGAAGTCTAAAAAGCCACAGGAAAGAACAGTAATGGGTCCCTAAAAAAACCCACATTTGGGGCTAAAAAGCCACATGAAAACCAGCAACAACTCCCTGAAAAACACCCATGTTTGGGAGCTTAAAAGCTGCAGAATTCACAGCAAGGTGTCCCTTAAACTCACACATTTGCGGGCTTAAAAACCACTGATAAAACAGCGACGGGTCCCTTAAAATTATCCATGTCTGTGGGCTAAAACGTCACAGGAATTACTGAAACAAGTCCCTATTAACAGTGACAGGTTCCCTATAACATCCCAAGTTGGGGGCTAAAAAGACACTGGAAAGACAGCCATGGATCCCAAAAAAAATCAAACAGGGTTCTGCAGTAGTCTGCAACTTGACAGGCATCTTGCCAGGCAATATTTGAAAATCTTAATTTCAAAATTGTTTACGTATATGCCCACTAAAGCGCAACTGACAAGATGAGGACCTTAGAGACCAGTGGTTTAGCTATTTACAGATGTGCCCTAAAGCTGAAGGACTTGCAGGAGAAGGATTAACAAAAGAACGGTCAAAACTGAAGCAGCAGACCTCCCTGACCTACAGGCCACTGCAGACTTGCCTGACCCTATGAGTAAAGCTCCAAAAACACTGGATCCTACAGCTCCCACAATGGAACTCAATGGCCTCTTCCATTAAAATCTCCTGGTAAATTCCCACATCTGTTCAAATACCACCCTCAGATTGTAATGTTTGAATATGTGAAACAGTTTCACTCTTTAAACCCAAGCTGATATAACCCAGATGGCATCATCACAGTTATTAGACTTAGTGAAGCTCCTGCAGTATTCCCTTTGTCAGAACAAGAAAAAAACTACACTCCAGTGGTTGTATTCCTAGAGTATCACTTCCTTTCTTTAATGGATATTGTTTTTGTATTGAAACTGCACTAAAAACCACTTAAGACTGACACACTGTTTATATTAAGCGAAGCGATATAGACAGGTTTTAAATAGTGCTACCCTGATAGTTGCCTCTTGGCTCTGTTCTGCATTTTTCACAGTTAAGCTTTTTTCTTTTTCATTAGCAGTCACAGCAGATCGTTTCTGCCCTGAGAAGGAGGTAAGTGTCCTCTGATTTTATGAAGAGCATGAACACATTCATGTGGCCTTCAAGAGCCTACAGTGTGAATATACTGTAATGAAACAGCCCCTGTGGGACCACTTCCATGCAGCTTGTAGCTCCCCAGGTGATCAGTGATAGTGATCCAAGTGTTTAGATACTGTATGTGTGTGTTTGTGTGTAGCTGTTGGTTTTTCTGTTTGTTTATGTGTAGTAGAAATCTCAAGTGTATTCTCTCAACATTAATTAAAAAAATGTTTGCCAGTAGGAATAATGAATAACTGTATAGAGTAGAAAGTGCTCTATTGCTGGAAAGTAACTAAGTACATTTACTCGAGTGCTGTACTTAAAGCAGCTTTAGTTTATTTTTATCATAACAACATACCAAAAAATAATTCTAAACAATATGACAATGTGAAACTGTCAGCTTATTGTTTAACAGTCCGGTATGATGCATTTAAAAAAAATACTATTCAGTCAGGAACATTTTAGTCAAATAAAACTTTATATCCATTTGCAGTATTATATTTGGTGGTATGGCTCTGTTCTGGGGCCCTCTGCCTTTCCTCGGGCCTACACAGAAAGCCTCTTCCACATGCCTACATGGAAAGCCATAAGGCAGAGAGAACACACCTGTCTGCCCTTCCATGTGTCTACATGGAAAGCCATAAGGCAGGGAGAGCAGCAGCAAAGACCCCCGGGAACCAAACAGAGCAAGCATCAATGACAAACAGAAATGACATTGATAAGTCAGACACAGCATGAAAAGGAGGAGCTGGGGTGGAGGCGGGTTGCAAAGTGACTTGCAGAGGAAGCAGCAACAGTAGGCAGGCCAGAGCAGTTTAAACAGGGCATCCTGAATGAGATTTTCAAGTGATCTATCAGCTGACTCCCTTCCATCAATCAGCTGCTCTTTGAGATCAACTGATTTTGCTGGGATGTGAGCTGAGCTTGACACCGTGTCCTGCCTGAACTAACACTATGTTCAATTTTAACAAAGGCTGAACCAGTGGTTTCCAACCTTTTAACACTGTGACAACACAAAATCAGCATCTAGTTGGGGCTTTTTTTATGTTTCAGATGTTCAGCCAGAGACATCTCCCCTTTAAACTTCTCACATGGCCGGTGTTTGGGACCCAAAGAGGTTTAAGTTATCCACTATTTCATAAACAAAGCAAAAAGAAAAGTCCAAACTATGAATAAAAACTTTTTCCTCTTCTTTTCTTGCCCTTTAATCACCCCACACCTTCTCCAATTTATCTTGTGACCCTTAGAAGCAGGAACAATTAGACTATCAATTGTTTATGTAACAGGATTTGTACAGTTTGGGATTTCCATAAAAAAAAAACAATAAAAAACGTTCTTAATTTTGTCAGTTTATGAGAGAGGTAGGTTGCGTAGGCCTAGTTTAACAGACACGTTACATCAAAAACCCCTATATAAACCCCTATCTATTTTGATCCACTCAGACCATGGATATATGCAGAGAACTGGATACAGCGTTGAAGGCGAGACCCCGCCTATCCCTATGAAAGAAGCCAAATAGTTCAATGGCTGTGTATGAAATAACCTAGATGATAGGTCTTCTGCACTATCTAGCCTGTAGAGCAAGCTCATGAGAGACCTCTGTTGGCTGAGCTGGCTACTTCCAGTTTAGCGCACTACTAACTTGAATGGGGATAAAATGATTGAATCCTGCGGCTCTACAGACTTTCCAAAAATGTAGGCTTTCAACTAATTTAGAGATGCTCCTTTCACAGTGCAAGTCTATAGGAAAAAGTCTTTTTGGGTCTTTTTTTGGCATCACATGACAGATGTAGTTCCACTGTTCCTCCTTCTGGGGTCCTGATCTAGGTTTTTCATGTACATGTGTCATTATTGCTATGCCAGTATTTGCTCATGACTTGGCCAGTTGATGAGACAAATGATGCAGGATGTCTAGCTCAGTGTGCCTGACAAATTAATATTAATTTGTCTCTATATAAACATAATTATGTTGAGATGCCACCATGAAGTGTAACGTGAGGATATACTGCATTTTACTACAGTAGCTCAGATAGCTCAGTGCACTGCAAATTAAAAAAAAAGAGCAAAGAGACACAACATTAGAATGAGGAAATATCTACACCAACTTTACTACACACAAAGACATCAATTTGACAACACATGCGTAGCATTTAAAGAAAGGGCTGCAAGAAGCTCATAACACAATGGAAACTGTTGACAGGGGACACTTTAAAGTGATGCACATGGCTGGGACTTGATTTTTAGTGGCTTATTTTAACATTGTGATGGCATGCTTCAGATAAGAATGCAGATATCTGCTGTTAACGTAAAATTAGCCCTTTGCCTACAATAATATTTCTGAATCAGGCAATAACAGACAGAAAGCTGACTTCAATTACTTTTTGCCCACAAACAGCAACAAGTGCATGTCCCAACTGTGTGCATTTAGTGCCCCCAACACTAGTTTCACACTGGACATGAAAGTGCTGTGAAGTGTATCAGATGGATCGCTGCCCACTTCCTTTCAGCGCCCATGTTAACCAGTTGGGCTGTTCACACAGGATGCGCTGGGGCTAGCTCGCGATCTGCAGCGACAACTTTGGCATCTGGTCTATTTTTTCTGTGAGTAAATATGGCAAGAAAACACGTTGATAATCTTTTATGAAAATATAGAGGAGATACAATATATGGCATAAATAATCATATTATGATAAGTAATAAAAGTATGCACCCTGTGCTTTCACATCGGTAGTGTCGAAACAGAGAGCGAGAGAAACAAGCAGACACACACACACAGCCTACAGTGACAGAGCTCTACGTGTGATAGAAAAGAGCAGAGGAGCAGAATCGCTTGCTGACCGGCACAGAGAAATGAGCTTCTAGTGTGAACGCCAGGCGATTGCTGACCAGCAGCTGCGTGACAGCAGACATATTGGGGTGCTTATGCATCCAGTGTGAACATGGCGTCAGTCTGGCTCACAGGATGCATACACTGCTGTTATAAGCCTGCCATTGAATTCTCCTCCCCTTTTGTAATCTGTGTGTTACTGTTTACGAAATCCCTGTTGCTACATAAAACTAGCCTTGCATTGCCAGACCTATCCCAGGGTCCAAAACTAACTTTTTCACTTACCAGCCAGCCTGGCTGGTAAGTGAAATTTTTTACCAGCCAGGCAGATATTTTACCAGCCAACCAAATAAAAATTGCTTTTAAGTGTTGTAATTTGCTATCAGTATTATTTAGCATGTCATTTGGGTCTTGTATGCGATTCTCAATCAATATTTTATTAGTGTGCACTAATATTAGTAATAATGTATGCTAAAATATGAATAACTGTTTCAACAGTTAAGTGTAATATTTGGGTTAATAAATTCTGTAGTATTCTTACTACAGTGCAAAAAGAATCTTTCATTAAGGAATTTTACATGAATCACTGACTTCAGTCCCCTTTGGACAGTTGAAACATAAGATTTTAGCTCGACCAGACTGCAACAACAGGGCCTGCCCTATATAAACATGAATGTCTGACCAGTGGTGGACAAAGTATTCAACGACATGACTTGAGTGAAAGTAAAGATACTCTTGGTCAAATATTACTCCAATACAAGTGAAAGTTGTTTAGTCATTTTTTTTTTACTTAAGTGAAACTGCACCAACTGATTAACATACAAGTAAAGAACAGTCCCTTCATAAGTAAAGAATAGTCCCTAAAGTGCGGTGAGGTTTGTGGATGGTTACCTGCCACAAAGACAGAAATGTGAACGGCTCGTTTCTCCTCTGACACAACACATACCTGTGTGCTCGGCTGTTCAGGTACGTTTGGGCAGCGATCGCAGCACACGGAAATTCTCGCGCAGAAAATAGACCAGACGCCGAAACGATCACTGCAGGGCAGCTCCACGGCCGGTGTGGATGACACAATCGGTTAACATGGGTGGCGAAAGGAAACTGGCTTCACTTCTCGGCGCTTCGAGGCTATTCACAGCGTTTCCGCGGGCGGTGTGGCCCTGGCGTTACGTGACCAAAGATCGTCTCTGCCTGAAATACACATTACTCTGCCAGGAAACCAGCCGATACCAGCACTGTTCTACAGTAACAAAAAAATGCATTTTTCGCTGGTAAAAAAATAACTCGCCAGAGTGGCCAGAGACAAAATGTACCCGTAAATGGCGAGTGGCGAGTGTTAGTTTTGGACCCTGCCTATCCCCACACTTCATTTACAACAACCTCTAAGCTAGCACTCTACACACTAGAACATATTTTAAAGTGGACCTATTATGCTTATTTTCGGGGTCACATTTATATTATATATTAATATGTAATATTGGGGTCTAGTGGAATAGATTTATGTGCTTTAATGTTCAAAAAACACACATACACAGCACCTCTGTCTGAAACGCGGCTGTTCACCGATAACCGTATTTTGTAGGTGTGTGTGTGTGTGTGTGTGTGGAGCAGTTCAGCCCTGGCACAGAGCGCAGATGAGAGGCTGCAGGATGATAGTGTAAAATGTGTAAAAGTACTGATAAAAGAACATACCGTCAGAGCTTATCAATACTACGCTCTTACATAATTTAGCCCCAGGGCTAATTTAGTAGCGGGCTTTGGTACCCATCCATAGTTAACATCTAAAAAGCTTAACAGTGTAAAATCAGCAGACCAAACATACGTATTCAAACACATGTAGAGACAGACACACACACAACGTCCTTTCATCACACAAATACCTCCTCAGCTGTATAACTCAGACTAACTACAATGTTTAGTGACGATATAGTGAACGGCCTCCATGAAACAGAGCTCCAAGTAACAAAACACATTTTACATTTTACATACAACATATGATAAAAGCCGATTCACAATCAAACTGCGAGTACAGCCACACATTTTGAAAAATAAATGCAGGTCCGATTGCTGCCTGTCGGTTAATCGCTCGAGCTAGCGGCAGTTAGGCTAGCTGCTCAGATCGGGCATCACGTGGAAATGTGGAAACTTTTGTCAATATGGACATGCTGCACAGTGTTAGCTCTGTTAGATTCTGCATAATTTAATTGTTATATTCATCTTTCTGAGACTAGCAGTGCAACTTACTGTACGCTGTGTAGCAAAAGCATTACAAAAGAGAGCCTATCTATGTTTCCGGGTTCTATGTTCCCCACTTAACCCTGGAAAAAAGGTTCTATGTTTCCCGGGTTCTATGTTGCCGGCTCAACCAAGCGGGAAACATAGAACCCTTTTTGTGTAAGCGGGGAACATAGAAGCTTTTTTGCAGGGTTAAGTGGGGAACATAGAACCAGGGAAACATAGAGAAGACCCCATACAAAACACTAGCTCTGGTTAGCCACTTAGCCGAGGCCTACAGCTACAATGTTGTGTAAAAGACAAAAGAAAAGGGAAAAAAGCATAATAGGTCCTCTTCAAAAGCCAATGCACAATCAAACTCTGAGGGCAACCACACACTTTGAAAGATGAATGCAGCTCTTAATTCGACCGTAGGTTTAATTGCTGCCGTGCTGTTGGCTAACTGAGCGAGCGTTAGTTAGCTGCTTAGATCGGGCATCAAACATATAGGCCTAAATGTGGAAACTTTTGTCAATATGGACATGCTGCACATGTGTTAGCTCTGTTAGATTCTGCATAATTTAATTGTTATATTCATCTTCCTGAGACCACTCAGCTAGCAGTTTAACTTACTGTACGCTGAGTAGCAAAAGCATTTTAAAACTATAGCTTTGGTTAGCCAGTTAGCCGAGGCCTACAGCTAAGCACTGGGTGTACAGCCTAACATTAGCTCCTACAGCCATCTACTCCACACTTCAACACTTGGTAGCAGCTTCCTAGTTTGTTTTTACACAACAAATTACAACTCATAAAGCATACTTACAGGTTGTGATCCCGAATCTCTAGATTTGTCCAACAAAGGGAACTGCTCTGTCTTTCATTGTGGAATTGTATCAAAAATAAATTCCAACCACTTCTTCTTTGGTCCTTCATCCTTTGGCAGTCCAAACAAGGGTAAGTTTTGGTCACAATGAAGAAAGCAGTGTCTCCCAGACATGGTGTCTCCTCAACAGCTCCTCAATGGTTCAAATTCTGCAGACTCTCCCCTCCGCCTCTGCTCAGGGCAGGTGTGTTTGGGGGTGCAGCTCAGTGTGTGCATTGCTAATTTGTTACATTGTTAGCAAATAAAGTCGAGGAAATAAAGGCCGGAAATTCAAACAATGCATTCCGGCAGCTCAGGAGCTGTGTGTCTGAGGGGACAGACAGCTCCCTTTAGTCTGGACTTTTTTTTTTTTTTTTTGTTTTTACTTAGCAGACCTTATAGAGGCAGAAAAATGCTACATAACACAGTAAAGCAGAGGGAAAACCCCAAAAAGCAAAACTAAGTCAAAAAATGGGTCCTCTTCAATGTTCTATGTGGTAGGGATTTAGCCATTTTAATGCCAGGGCTCAGGTTCCCATGTACAAATGTTACATCGAAGCAAGTTCCATCCTGACAATATTTTGAAAGAGCTGCATCCTGGGCTTAACGCCGTCCAAGATGATTGTGATTGATTTAAAGACAAATGACCAAGAGTGTTTGTTCCCTTTAATACAGTATTATGATGGGACCTTTCTCCAGCACTGGCACAACGAGACATAGGTCAAGCTATGTGAGACTAAATTGTGAGTTGGGTCTTTTGCTCATGTTGCCAGGCCACTGTCATTCCAAATCATTCTCACTCCAACTTCATCACATATCGACATTTGGTCGTGGACTTTCCATGTCCAGAAATGACGCGCAAGGTACCCTGAGTGCATTGGTTGTTGATGATGTGGGACGTGTCAGTTTCAGCCATGCATTGTCTGTTTTCAAAACACACTTACATTTTCACAGGAAATGTACCATTTGCATACACTCTTTCAAAATAAACACACTACGTTGGTATAACCAGAGATATTGGATAAAGCGAGATACCCCACTCAGCTCACTTCCTGATTCAGTGACGTCAGCGCCACGCCCCCGCAGGAGACTTGCAGCAGCTCTGAATGTATTGTCGTCAATGAGGAAAAAGAACGTGATCACAATTTATGGTCAATTCTTTCGCCTTATAGTCACTAAAGTAAATATTGAGTTCATTTTCCACAAGCCACACATCTTACCAACATTCTGACTCTAAAGCTGCATTTTTTATCCACACAGATCAAGAGAAAGTTAACTTTGTTTGAGCCCTGTCTGTCTCAGAAATCAAGTTCTCGTGAGATCAGGCGCAAAATCACAGTTAGCTTACAAACAGTTATTTACTGCTATAATAAATAAAAAATGCCCAAGCTCTGTGCAACAATAGGCTGCAATAATAGGAAGAATGTATTTTCATTCCCAAAGGAAGCAGACAGGTAAGCTAGTGTCACTTTCAGTCAGTTCAACACAAGGTGGTGTGGAGGGGGGGGGGGTGTAACCGTAAGAGTAACCGTTTTCTTAACATTGGATAAGCCTACGGTGGGGTATCTCCTTTATCCAATATCTCTGGTATAACATTAGGCCCGTTTCCACCGCTGGGGTAATTTTACAGGGCCAGGGCCATTGGTGCATGTCTCCACCAATGGCGGAGGTGTGGGGTGGCAGGGGTGGCCGTGGCCACCTCACGCTGAATCCTGGCCACCCTATTGGCCACCCTGGCCTGACCCCAACCACCGCATCACAGCCATCGCTAGTTTCCGGCGTGCGGAACCTTTCCTGCACTACCGGACACTTTAGATGCGTGCACATCCTGTGTTTTGGATATTTGGTGTGAAGGTGTGACCAGACAAAGACGGTACCTCCGTTAAACAAAAAGAAGAGAAGACAAAGACAGTGGATAACATGGGATTAATTGCCATATTCATGTGTGTTTGTTTTCCTCGTCTCTCTTCACCAAAGAGACTGGACGACAAAAGCGTTCACTGCCGTGCATCGTCTGGCAGCAGGTGAGTTGGTTCATTAGCGTAATGAACGGAGGGAAAGCTCTTGTCATGGAGTGTCTTTGTCTCTGTGGGGGAGACGGGGCTATGGGCTACACACACACAGTGCAATCTTCCTGAGGGGGAGACAAGGCGGAGAAGAAAACAGGGAGTTGAGTGTGAGAGAAACATGGAACTTGTTCTTAAACCAAACGCCACGGCCCCTGTGAAGGAGTGTTTTGGATTTAAACCAAATGACAGAGGGAGCCCAGCAATTTGGACGAGCCGGTGTGCCAGGTTTGTTCTAAAAACCATCTTAACAAAAAGAGCGAATACGACCAGCTTAACTGCACACCTGAGAGTGAGAGACTGACAGTCTATTTCTTTGTATTTATTTATTTCGATATTTTTACGTGTTATTTCGGATATTTAAATTTTATTTTTTGCAGTCGTAAATATTCTTGTTAAATAAATATTTATTTCTCTTTAAAGGGGTGTACTTGCATCAATATGCCTTTATTATCATTATATAAGTTTAAAAAATGGTCTAAAAACAGCAAACTTACAGCAATAATAAAAATGGTCTTAAAAGCACAATATTACACAATATTATCACTTATCACAATAATTTCTGATGCAATTAATCGCCCAGCAACATTTGTTATTGTGACAGGCCTATCATAATAACAATAGTCAAGTGTTTAATAAAGTAGTTGAAACTAGCTCCACCTCCAGCAGCTACAACAGTAACATGCTGCTCTAACACTGATGCTTCAGTATTAATAATCTAATGATGTCATATATAATAATATCAGTCAGAGGAACCAAACAAATCTTCTACTGCAATACTTTAACTACATTTTTCTCTCTCAGAACTGGTTCTTATCACATGTTGTCTGAACACATCAGAAATCAAATGTGTTTATCATTCTGAACAGCTTCAAGGTGGAGTGAATGTAAACATAAATAGGCAATAAACATCAAAACACAACATTAGATGTCATATTTGGGTTTATATTCAACAAAGGTAGGCATTGTGTGATCCATGTACTGTATTTTTTTTTTTTTTTACTGTAACTGAAACACAACACGGGAGCAGGATGGGACAGGACTGAAAATCCTGTGCTACATTTGTATAGTGTAAGCATCTTTGTTACTTTACTTGCAGGCATAAGAAAAAAAGTTAGATACACTGAATATTATTTGATCTTTTCCACCATTACCTGTATTTCAAATATTGTGGAGGTATGTGGTTTAGGTGCCCTAAATACCCCTATATTTTCTAGTGAGACACTGCCACCCCAAAATGATCACATAACCAAAATTTTCTGGCTCCGCCACTGGTCTCCACCGCAGGAACCACCCCCGAAGGACAAAGTTCCGGAACTTTTACAGGGGTTAAACAAGTCCCTGCCTCGGAGTAGGTACTCAGAACAGCCCCGAGAGACTCCTGGCTGGGACTTGGGGATTACTTGGTGCTGATTGGATACACTCAAGGCGGGATGTGATGTTTTGTAATTGCTATGGTTATCGTAGATTAGCTGGGCTCTGTTAGCTGTTAGCCGTTAGCGGTGTCTGTATTAACTCATTAACTCAATATACGGTCTGTGAAAAAAATATTTTTTCCAGCAGATATCTTAGTTACAACATGATTGAGCTAGCAAAGCAGTTTTGTGTTGCTATGTGTGGTATTTATTGAGTTTTGGGAAATCACGATGTCTAGAAAGCATCAGCTGACAGGGACAGCTAACAGCAGCAGCAAAGCTAACATCAGGACGTCATCTGTTAAAAGCCTCCTATTGTCGGATGCGACATGAAACTACTCCAGTTAGCTCAATCATGTTGTAACTAAGACATCCGCTGGAACAAATATTTTTTTCACGGAACGTTGAGTTAATACAGACACCGCTAACGGCTAACAGCTAACTACGTCTCTACGTTGCCCCAGTCAAAATGGTCGCACAACGATTACGTCACATCCAGAGCCCGGTAACTTTACAGGAACCTTCCTCCTACTCCGCTCTCTCAGTGGAGACACAGCGGTTGAGAAGGCCGAGCGAGAGGACATTCCCCCCAAATAGTACCAGGAACTTCTTCAGTGGAAACGGGCCTATGGTTGGGTTTAGAAAAAAGAACAGGGTTTGGCTTTACAGTCACACAGGAAGCAAACACCGCCCTACCAGGTTAAAGTCAGTGGTTGTTAGACGCATCAGCCAGCCCTCCCACCCGCCCCACTCACACTTTTGCCACCTTCACTCATAGTTGTCCTGCCGCGTTCCCCCCTGATGCCGCTGTGCGCTGTTAAACAATAAAAGTCAGTGTCAGTGTCTGACACCGGAAGTCACTGACCAAGCACCAGTTTTCGACAACTTTGGAGTGAGACAGAGTTTGTCATTCAAATCTAATCAAACCACATCCATAGAGTCCTGATGAAGCAGATCAGTTGAACGTAAAGCTCTTATTAAGTGATAAAGATGTCTAATGATTATATATAATGTTTTTTTTCCTTCCAAATTTGAACTTGATTATGGCAGATTTATTCATAAATATTTACTGTTACAGGGAAATACCTGAAACCATGTTTTCACTCTATTTACTCTCTTCAAAAGTAGCTCCATCATGACCCGTTACAACACTGAAATGCTGTTTATGCAAACCATCTAATAACGCCAGATAGAATCATATATCAGTCACAGAGGCTAGTTTTTTTGCAGAACAAGTACTGATGCATTTTGTTGATGTTACCACACTTCTGCATAAGCTGGATTTTAAATGACGGGTATTTACTTAGAGCAAAATATCTTTTTAGTTGTATTGGCACTTTTGCTTAAATAAAGGCTCTGAATACTTTTTCCACCAGTAAAGTCCTCACAAATGCAATGAGTGAAATGTGTGCTGAACAGCATACCCAAACTGATGTTAATTAGGGTGTTTTTTTTTTGTTTTTTTTGAAGGACAGAATGAAAAACAAGCTGTGTGAGACCTGAGTCACTGACTGTACTGAGATCCAGGAACTGCCTGCCAGCCGCCTATGTGTGTGTGTGTGTGTGTGTGTGTGTGTGTGTATGTGTTTGTGAGGACATAGCACTGGCATTGCTCTGAAGGTTTACTGATCAACTGACCCCCTTTCTCTCTCCCTGCCTTCGTTGGAGGGGTACAGCTCGCTGAAGCAGCGAGTTCAGAAATGAAAAACAACAAAAACACTGATGACTTTTATGGATTTTTTTTTTAGATAATGCCTTTGCTGCAGGATGTGGTCTGCTTGGTTCATTGTGCCAAAAAGGGAGATGGAAAGTTGCAGATGAGAGGGAAGAGGAGGAGGAGGGGATAGAAGAGAGAGTGGGGGAGTTCATCCATGAGACAGGGAACGGTATTTTAGAAAGGCGATGGAGAGGAACTTAGATGGAAAGATAGATGAGAAGAAGAAGGAAGGAGGGTGGAAGAGGTGGGGAGGTTTGTGGGGGAGAATATTGAGTTGGGAATACGGTGTTTCCTCCCGCCATGTCTGTCTTGTTGTTGTGTTCCCAGCAGAGGAGTTTATCTGAAGTATCTGGGATCTAAGTGAATTACTGTAGCCTATCTCCACGCAGCAGATAAGCAGCCCGGGCCGCTTTCAGGACAATCAGATCTGCATCAAGGTCTCGGGGCATTTTTATTGACCATCAGAGGGTCCCCATGGAGTTAATATAGAGGTTGGATTCATGTGGCTCTGTGTGTGTGTGGCATTTAATTCCTGCTCTTTTCAGGTCATTGCTAAGTTGCTCTGTCACAGGTTCACATCAACACTTTTTTATTGCCACACGCAGACACACACACAAACACAGACATGAGTCCATTGTGTATTGGCCTTGTAATTTCCCACAAGAGCTAGGTGAGAGTTGGATAGTTGATGAGCGGATGTGGCATCTTTGTGCCGATGTGTGTCTGGCCTTTGAATCAGCCTCTTTTTACTGGCCTTGGTGCCTCACAAAGCAGTGGAGACTGAAACTTATAGCTGCTCTGCAAAGTGATACAAATGATTTTGAGTGTGTCGAGCGTTTACTTATGACTTGGTGTTAAAGTGGTGATCTTTCTCTCAGAGGCTGTTATTTTTCTTTAAAGTGTCTTGATGTTTAGTGTGAAGCATTCTTGGCTGTGGTGTTTTGTAGCACACTGCTCAGAGAACACATCATATCAGCTGGAGATGCTTTTATCTCATGCACACATTCAGTTGAACATATGGAGGTTATTCCTAGAGTTACATATCTTTGACAGGCATGGTTTAAATAAATCACCTCTTGTGCAAATGCCTCTGGTTATATTTATTGCAGGTTTAAAGATGTCCTCTGAGACTTCTAACTCCACCTCAGTACAATAGGATTTCATAAAATTACTTATTTTCATTAATGTTGTTATAAGCTATTATTACTGTTACCGTCTGTCCTGCATCTCTCTCTCTGTCTCTCTCTCTCTCTCTCTCTCTGTCTCATTGTGTCATACGCATTACTGTTAATTTATTATGTTGATCTGTTCTGTACGACATCTATTGCACGTCTGTCCGTCCTGGAAGAGGGATCCCTCCTCAGTTGCTCTTCCTGAGGTTTCTACCGTTTTTTTTTTCCCCCGTTAAAGGTTTCAACAATTTTTCGAATACGTCCAGCTAAAAATGACTTTCCTTGCCATCTGTTGCAGGGCACATTTTGACTTTGTAGCGGTTCAAAACCTGACATCCTTAAAGAGGTTTTATCTAATTTTAAACCAGAGCATCCTTAGATTTGCAGACTTTGTTGATTTGGTCATTTTTCTTTATTATTAATATTAATATTATTATTAATAATAATAATAATAATAATACTTTTATTTTATAGAGCATTTGTTTGGTACTGAAAGACACTTCGAATTAATCAAAAACAATATGAACGATTCTTTGATATTTGTGCTTCTACCCAAAGGAAGTAAGCAAGCTATGTAGTTAAATGGTTTCTTTGTCTGATTGTTTTCATTGTGTTTATTTCTGTTATTTCCTATTTTGTTGTGCTGTACCCTAAAGCCAACTGTAACTGTAACTGTCTAGTTGTGAATGACATGGATCAAAGATCTGAGGCTGTTACTTATTAAAAATACATTAATCTTCATAATTATACTGTCTCTATATTTTACATACAGCACATGTTAGCAGGGAAAATCGATCTGCGCTGTGCAATGTGCCACAGTTCCGTCAAAAATAAAACATGCTGCAGTGCGTCTCCTGAAATCACAAGAGTGGTCGTGATCAGCTTGGGCAGCCGCAGAGATTTGCACTCTACTGGGTATACTTTTCTCGTTGTTTATGTATTTCTTTTATTTTTTGATCACCACAAATGAAATTCCACCCACCTCTGGGAAACAAATCACATGGTCATATACAGCATCTCACTAACTGGATGATTGAAACAACCTACACAGCTGGAAACCTCTTGTATCACATGCACCATATGTACTTTCTGCCACTTGGAGCCTCACATTCAAAACAATAAAAAAGACAGGAGTTTATATACATATATATATATATATATATATATACTTATAGCTGGAAATTTATAGAGTGATTTCTAATGATGTTACCTAAAGGAAGCATATATAGAGTAAATAGGATTGGTCCGAGCACAGAACCTTGCGGAACTCCAAAACAAACTTTGGTATGTAAGGATGATTCATTATGAACGTCAACAAACTGAAAACGATCATATAAATAAGATTTAAACCAGCTCAGTGCAGAACCTTTTAGGCCAATTAAGTGATCCAGTCTCTGCAGTAGAATTTGATGGTCACTTGTGTCAAACGCCGCACTAAGATCTAATAAAACAAGTACAAAGACAAGTCCTTTGTCTGAAGCAATCAGAAGGTCATTTGTAATTTTAACTAGTGCTGTCTCAGTGCTATGATGCACTCTAAATCCTGACTGAAATTCCTCAAATAAATTATTATCATGGAGAAAATCACACAGCTGGTCTGCGACTACTTTCTCAAGGATCTTTGACATAAAGGGAAGATTAGATATTGGTCTATAGTTGGCTAATACCTCTGGATCCAGGGTGGGCTTTTTTAGTAGAGGTTTAATTACAGCTACCTTAAAAGACTGTGGTACATAGCCTGTTAATAAGGATATATTGATCATATCTAATATATGAGTGTTAACTAAAGGAAAGATCTCCTTAAGTAGCCTAGTTGGGATGGGGTCTAAGAGACACACTGATGATTTAGATGAAGAAATCACTGCTGTCAATTCTTGAAGAGAAATTGGGGAGAAGCAATCTAAATATATATTAGGTCTTACAGCTGTGTTTGAAGTTAGATGGGTACTATCTGAGGACAGGAGGTCATGAATTTTGCCTCTAATAGTTAGAATTTTGTCATTAAAAAAGCTCATAAAATCATTACTGCTAAGGGCTAAAGGAATACAAGGCTCAATAGAGCTTTGACTCTCAGTCAGCCTGGCTACAGTGCTGAAAAGAAACCTGGGGTTGTTCTTATTGTCTTATATTAATGCTGAGTAATAGTTTGCTCTGGCATTGCGGAGGCCCCTCTTATAAGTTTTGAGACTGTCTGTCCAGATTAAATGAGATTCTTCCAGTTTGGTTAATCGCCAATTCCTTTCAAATTTTCGCGATATTTGTTTTAACTTAAGGGTTTGAGAGTTACGAACTTTCTTTGCTTTTTTAACTTCTTTTTAAGAGGAGCTACAGAGTCAAGTGTTGTTCGCAGCGAGCCTACGGCGCTATCAACAAAATGATCAAAGTCGGTACAGGAAACCTCTGTTACTGAGGGACTTGGTATTGAATTTAACGACGGACTAATCTTTTCCTTAAATTTTGCGACAGCACTATCTGATAAACATCTAGTAACTGTTGCTGAGTGGCGTGTAATCGAGTAGTCATTATCAACGTCGACATGAATGTTAAAATCGCCTACAATAATAACTTTATCTGATTTAAGAACTAAACTGGATAAAAACTCTGAGAATTCAGATACAAATTCAGAATATGGGCCAGGAGCACGGTACACTATAACAAATAAAAGTGGCTGCGAGGTTTTCCAGGTCGGATGTAAAAGACTAAGAACAAGGCTTTCAAATGAATTATAATCTAGTTTAGGTTTAGGGCTGATTAACAGACTAGAGTTAAAAATGGCTGCAACTCCCCCTCCTCGGCCGCTGCCTCAAGGAATGTGGGTATTATTATGACTGGGAGGAGTGGATTCATTAAGACTAACATATTCATCTTGACACAGCCAGGTTTCAGTGAGACTGAGTAAATCAATATGATTATCTGATATTAATTTGTTTACTAACACTGCTTTAGACGATAGAGACCTGATATTTAACAGTCTGCATTTAATTCTCCTGTTTTGTCTTTCTGTCACAGAAGAGGTTTTAATTTTTATGAGGTTGTTATGCACAACTCCTCTTTGTTTAATTTTAGATTTAAATAATTTAGGTGGTCGGGGGACAGACACCGTTTGTATAAAACTATGAAAACTATGGCTGGGTAACTGAACTAGAAGCTCAGAGAGGCGTATAGGACTGCGTCTCCGAGTCCTGGTCTCAACTCTGGGTTGTCAGGGATTTAAATTACTAATAAAGTTTGCCAGGTTCCTAGAAACGAGAGCAGCTCCATCCAGAGTGGGATGAATGCCGTCTCTCCTAATAAGACCAGGTTTTCCCCAGAAAGTTTGCCAATTATTAACGAAGCCCACATCGTTTGCTGGACACCACCTGGACAGCCAGCGATTAAATGATGACATGCGGCTAAACATGTCATCACTGGTCAGATGTGAGAGGGGTCCAGAGAAAACTACGGAGTCCGACACATGGCACATGCAATCATAGGGTAGCCAAGTGCTGTTATCCGTGGTCAAAAACAGTCACAAACAAACTAAGCAAGCAAGGCAGCAGTAGATCAGCAGCTCCCATGTTTTGCAGGTAAAATTACTGTTTCAATGAGTCTGGAGGCTTTGACGAAAGCAGCTACAACAGCTTCAAAGTGTATGCTACATTTAGAATATTTTCTTAGATTTACCTTGCCATCAAACAGCCCTTTCCAACAAGGAACTTAGGCCGTTTTTATGCTCTCTTCAAAGCCACCAGACTCCATTAACAAAACCAGTAATTTTACCTCACAGGACACAGGAGTTGGTGGTCTACGGCTGCCTCGTTCACTTAGTTTGTTTCTGCTATTGTGTGACTTTTCTGAATCTGAATTAACCCATTAAAGCACTTAAATCACACAATAACACAGTCTTGTTGTTGTAACGTTTTAACGTTACAGTATGCGTTTGTTTGGTGTCTGGCATGAGCCACTTGTCATAGTAACACATCATAGCAAGCTGGATCACTATTAAAATGTGTGGCACCCTTGATATTTTGTTTTGAGGATTATGCCCAGAATTGTCTCTGTATTCGTTTGTGGTATTACCTTGACCCCCCCCCGACCCCCCCCCCCCCGTATTATTTTATCATTTTTCTCATAATTATTCTGTGGAGTGCTTTGTGTCACTTGAAACTCACCTGCTCTAATGTTAAGCAGTTCCAAGGCAATAATCATTTTCCCACATAGAGGGCAGTAGCGGCCTTGCAATGTCAGCAACCAGCACTGTTTTTCTTCCTTAGAGGAATGTTAGCCTAGTCAAAGAAAGACAGTAGTAGTAAACAAAGCTGGCACTCATCCATGGCTGTCTTTTTCAGTATGTCTTCGTCCGGTGTGTGTCCAGAGTTTCAGTGGGATTCTTTAACCTTCTACTAAATCTAAACTAGAGTAAATAGTGCTTTAGAATTTACTGTACATAGTCTGGCAGCAGCAGAGTGACTGTGTTTAAGGGAATGTAATGTGAAAGGGGTCTGGTATTGATGAACCCACAAAGAATTATCACCAAATCTGCAGCTCTACAGAGATTTTTAGCCAGTTTAATGGCACATTTACTGTTTGGTTCATCACTCTCATCAACCTGGTTCCAGCAGCAGCAGCTGTTTTCACTGAAAGAGCTCTGATAAAGCCTCTGTACACTACCAGCTCACAGCAAACAGCAGACACACACAGTTAGAGACTAGCCGGTGAACATAGTGGAGCATTAGCAGCTAAAGAGACAGAAATTTTTCTCAGGGGCTAAAGAGACCAAAAACAGAGCTAAAAATTAGATTAGGTTGGACTTACATGCATCAGGACGGTCAGAAACAGCTCTTCATATGAACGTTGCTCTGTGTCTGCCAGATGTATTGATAAGCAGCTATCTGCTAAAACATTACAGAACAGAAACACAATAATAAAGCTAAAGTCTTGCTAAATGACGCATTGTTGATTTCACTGAGGGAATTTGTTGTTCCTTCACAGAGAATGCTTGTTTAGCAACAGTTTAGTAAAAATAATAGTTTGAATTTGAGCCCAAGAATAGATCCAATATACTTGGATAATGCTGCACAGAAATGTTCAGAAAGTTTATTTTGTTGTTTTATAATCCTATTTTTGCTGTCTTTTTTTCACTGATTGATGCTTTCATTTTTTTGTGCTCCACTCTCCTTAACGTCACTCGATAGAAAACCTTTCTGGGACTGAGAGGTGAGAACTACATATGTTTTAAAATGTTTTTGGGTGAGGTATTCCTTTAACTTCCAGTTGTTATAGGTGACTGTAATAAATACAAGTCGAAGATCACAGATCTGATTGGTTCACACAGACTGCCTTACATTACACATGTTACACACATTCACTACAGATATGAGATTAACACTGACAGCAAAATTACAACATTTAGCTGACTGTCTGGTGCAGCAGCTATTACTATGGTAAGACTTGCAGTTATGTTGATGCGTCTGTCCGTCCTGGAAGAGGGATCCCTCCTCAGCTGCTCTTCGTGAGGTTTCTACCATTTCTTTGCCCTGTTAAATGAGTTTTTCCTTATCTGCTGTGAGGGTCCAAGCACAGAGGGATGTCGTATGCTTTAAAGCCCTCTGAGGCAAATTATTATGATATTGGGCTTTATAAATAAAATTGAACTGAATTGAATTGAATTTTCAATCTGATTCAAATTAATGATAACACATCTTTTCACCCAACTATGCAACAGAATGTTTATTCTAATAAGGCTATGTAATGGAAAACTGGATTCTGTGTAACAGTGTAACAAAAAATAGTTTTCATGGTTTGGATGTAGAAATATAAGCACACATTTTAAACTCAGCTCAGATAAATTCTGATATCACAGTGCTATAAACGTAGAATAAAACACAAATTGTAACAGTAACATGACCAGCTGATCCCAGACCTGTGCGAAAGAAATGACACACTAATTAGCTCTGACATAAACAGTGATCAGCCACCAGCTGTGGTTATGTTATAAAACTACTCAGATATTTGATAAAATGTCGGTGAAGGTGATCAAAAGCAGCAGATATCAATCTTAAAAACAGAACACACTACCACTTCCTGTGCAGACAGGAAGTTGAACCCACTTTACAAAAATGAAGCTAAAATATCCTGGATACAGCCCCTGCCATCTTGTGCTGGTGACATCATCTGGATCAATCAATCATTTATTTGTCACCTGGGAATAACTCAGCGTACAGCTCCAGTGAAATGGGATCCCATCAGCTCTTTAACTTGTATACTGTAAGTTAGTCCTTTTTTTTTCATCAAAGTACACGCCTCCTCTCCGTCTCTCACCAGAGTCCTCTGCTCTGTCAAATCAGGTCCAGGATTTAGCCAAAGTTTCAGTGAATCAAAATATATTACAGTTCCTGATATCCTGTTGGAGACTGATGTGGCATGGATATCGTCCAGTTTATTCCCAGCGCTTGTACAATGGCTAGCAGAATGCTAGTTCAGCTGGTTCTCATTCTTCTCCTCGATGTTTACTGCCAGAGTCTGTGCAGTAGCCTTCTCCGTGGTATCAAGTTCTTGCCCAAACACTCATCCAACCAATCGTGAGCAGCGCCACTGATCGCAAACACACTGATTGGTACACACAGCTGTCAATCATAACATTCAGTCCCCTTTACATAGAAACAAACAACTAATTAAAACCAAACTTGGCAGAAAAAAAACACTTAACAAACAGCAGCTTGATGAGAACAACCAAAAAACATAGAGACCATCTTTGGGAGAAATGTATTTGATGTGTACTTTGACCTTTTAAACTGGCCCATGTCCCATCCACTGACACGGAAAGGGCGGGGTTTGTCACCTGTACTGCAGCAAGCTACTGGATTGAGATGTTTTGGCTTCCCTTTTGGGGAACTGTCATGTCATTCATCTTTCTGTACAGTCTATGTTTAGGACCAAGGAGTAAAGGGGGCTGATCATGGACTGGTTTGTAGGTATGGCAGACATTACAACTGCTGCAGCTTCCCAGGACAGCATTTTCACAAATTTGGTAGTCTCTCCCCTTCAGCTACATGGCCAAGATGGCAGCCATTGAGGCTGAGAGGTGTCCAGCATTCCACACTCGACTTTTTACCATTATGAATACACCATCCAGATATGCATAATGACATTTTTTCATAACATAATTTGAGACACAAACAACGGGGTCAAGCACTTTCCTGCTGCTGAAACGCAGAAGATCACTAGCTTAGGTTATTTTCCCATAATAAGGACATGGAGTTAATAGTAGTTTAAGTGTGAACCTTTGAAAAAGTTGCATCACATCCATTGAAAGAGACAGGAAGCTGTGTTGTTAGTCACAAAGGTTTTGATCAGGTTGTTCATGACAGATAGAGCGGCCATGTCTGCAGGTGATCTAACCTTCTCTCACCCTGTCACCTCCTCTGTCTACAAAGAACAACTCCTCCACTGTCGCTCTCTTTCTTTGTGTGTGAGTTTTTGGAGTTAGCTCTTCATCATCTTCATGAGCACTGCAGTATATTCTCCACTGGCAGGAAGTGAAAAGTTTCATGAGCGTCTCGTGTCGTCTTCCTCAGAGTCAAATTAGTTTGGGAAAATCTGTCAGTCTGTCGCTAAGAAGTGTCAGCTGCTTAGCGACAGCAGATCATCAGCCGCGGGGCCTTCTCTGACACACACACCCTTGTGCAAACACACACACACAGGCCAAAACCGTCACAAACACACGATCCTCCATGTATGCGCTTAAGATAGGGCGTGTGTGTGTACATGCTTATACTGTATGCTCATTCTCTTGCTCTCTCTCTCTCTCTCTCTCTGAACCCCCCCTACACACACACACAGCTGTGCTCTCTGCCTCTCTCGCCTAAACATCAGCAGGGGTGATCTGTCTTCCCCAGTCTCACCTGAGGGCGAGCTGCAAGCGCCGGCAATCTGTCGGCTGTCACTCTCCATCACTTTTCAATCCTCATTCCCCTCCGATACACACGCGCCAGAGACCGGCTGCGACAACTCTTTAAAGACTTTGAAATCAACTTGAGTCATCTGACTGCAGTTCAGCAGCTGCTCGCTAATGAAGGGACCTTGATGTCAGGAGGCCCAGCCCTGCATGCGTTCCATCTTTTTTTCCCGGCTAAATTCTGTTATCTCTTTTTAAAGCATTTGTTTATGAAAGAAAGCTTTGTGCTGTGAGAAATTGTGGGTGTCTGAATGGGTTTGACTGGGTTCGCTAACAGGCAGTGAAACAGCTTCTATAATGTGACATATTTCTGAGTGAAGCTGAACATGTGAGCCGGCTATCACTACGAGAACCACTTAAACTGTGTTTTTCAGTTGATATGAAAGGTAGACCTGACTTTGAAGTAGCTTTAATTGTTATTTTTATAATGACAATGTACCATGACAATATGAAGACAATGTAAAACAGGTTCTCAGTGAGGAACCTAGAGAACCATCAGCTGAATCCGCAGCTTTCCTCAGGTTTTCAGCTTATTGTTTATCTGTCCAGCTGCAACTTTACTGTTCTGGTTCACTCTCATCATCCTGGTTTCTAGCAGCAGCTGTTTTGAGTAGAAAAACACTACAAACCCACTGTTACTGCTCAGCAGCAAACAGCAGGAGTCATTAGAGTTTATACAGAGATAAAAGAGAGAATATACTCCAAGTGAATGATAATGTTGCTGGAGTGCTGGATGTGTAACTGAGCAACTAGGCATTACAAGCAACCATTTCCACATTACCCAAAGTCATTTGACCCATTGTTTTTGTACAAAAATTGATGTGTGCGCCTTTAAAGTCGTCTAAGAAATTAAGACATTTTCTCCCCTGTAACATTTTTGCTGTAACACTTATGTGAAGTATATAAATTGGTTCTTCTCTCGTTCTTTTTAAAGGTCCAAGTGTAAGATTTAGGGGGATTTAGTGGCGTCTAGCAGTGAGGACTGCCGATTGCTACCAGCTGAAACTTCTGTAGGTTAGAATCAGTGTTCATTGTTCAGGAGATTTTCACTGGGAGCTGAGTCATCCACAGAGGTCTCCTCTTCAAAACAAAGGCACTGGATGATTTAAACTAGTGAAAACACTGAATGAAACAGTTTCACGTTACAAATCTGTGTTTCTCCGATGCAGTATAGCATGTTGGAGAAGGGTGGCTTGCCCACCATATGCCATTGTATGCTCACCTTTTTGTTTTTCTCTGATAGTTCAATGTGGAGTCACCTTATTTTCGATCCAGACATTTAGGAGGTTTTAACCATGAACCAAATTTCCCCCAGAGGTCTCTCCCTCTCATAAAAAACAAACAAAACAAAAACAAACCTATAAAAATACTGAATAAATCAGTGTTCTAACTGTGGTGGCTGATGTGAAAATGCAAAAAGGTGAAAGACCCTGTCTACAGCCAGTGTTTGGTTTGTCTGCTCTGGGCTACTGTAGAAACATGATGGTGCAACATGGCAATCTCCATAAAAAGTATGGATATATAAACAGCCCATTCAAAGGTAGTGAAACACAACAATTCTTATTTTCAGGTGATTGAACACTGAAGAAAACATAGTTGTTATATTATATTCCATATATGCCCCTAAAGCCTACACACTGCACTTAACTATAACTTTGTTTTGGATGATTTTAAGGTTTAGAACTCACCTTAGTTTAAAGGTAACCAGAGTTGTGGTCTAAAGATGACAAGAAATGACACATATTTCTCTTTGTTTCATTGCTGCTTTAAAAAAGTCTTTAAGTCAGAGCAGGGCTGGAGCCAGACATTGTAATCACTTGGGTCTCTGATCAAACCTAAGGGGCTCTGGGGGCATGCTCCCCCAGGGAGACTTTTTTTTCCATTTGCAGCAGTTTTATGCACTATTTTTCAAGCCATTTGAAAAAATAGAATGCCTAAAAATGTGTACTTCATGAAAAAAAAAACCTATCAAAGGTTGCCAAGGAAAGAAACCATCCTGTAGGGCCTACATCCTATTTCTGTATCTAATTGTTCTCCAACTGTCTTCATCATTCTGAAACCAGAACTCAACAAATGTTGAGGATGACTCACTTTCACCCCTGCCAACTAAAAAGAGGCAAAAACTCTCTGATGTTACTATTTTTAAGTTATATAACATAGGTAGAGTTGGGGTTTGGCATGAACAACATTACTAATCTTGACACCTTTTTTTTGTGAAACTATGCTGGAGTAGAGATCACTGAATGAATGCTGAGCTGACAAACCTGCTACATTATTAGCCATGCTATAATAATCTGGGTGGCTCTAATTGCAAATCAAGGGTCCCCAACAAGTAAATGTGGTCTGCGATAATCAGAACTCATTGTCATATTCAAGAAACCAGCCGGAGATTATTTGAGCTTTGTGACATGGTGTGTTATCCTGCTGGGACTGGCCATTATAAGATATAACTGTGGTCATAAAGGGATGGATGTGGCCAGTAACAATACCCATGTAAGCTGTGGTGTTCAAATGATGCTCAGTTGGTGCTAAAGGGCCCAAAGTGTGCCAAAAAAATATCCCAGACACCATTAAACCATCAACAGCAGCCTGAACTGTTGATACAAGGCAGGATGGATCTATGCATTCATGTTGTTTATACCAAGTTCTCACCCTACATCTGATGTTGCAGAAATATCTGAGTCATCAGACCTGCCAACGATTTTCCAGTCTTCTACTGTCCAGTTATGGTAAGTCTGTGACAATTAGCTGTGTTGACCCTGCTTCTTTCTCTGTGCTCCAATACCACTTGAGCAAACCTGGAACATGGCAGTACCTCGGTAAACTTTCCCCTCTCCTGTTAAACTAGTTATGCTATGTGCTAGGCTCGTTTATATTGAAAAGAAAACCAAAATTTTTATATGGTTAAAAGATGCATCTGGGGGACTTTCACAATCTTCACAGACATATTACATTGTATAAAGTCATCTCTTTAGTTAGCTAGCAAAATTTACTCAATTAAAGGTATTTTAAAGGTATAATATGTAGTTTTTCCACATAAAAAATTCTAAAAACGACTAAACCAATATTATATATTTTGTTTAGTTGTGTACTTTGATTATCAGAAATGTTTCCAACAATTTTTCAAACCCAGATAAATATGAAATATTAATAACAGTTACGGACCGTATCATTAGGTCGCAATGGCGGTGTAACTCCAGTTACCATAGCCATTAAATGAAGGAGAAGAAGAAGAAGCCGACCGGATGAGACGTCAGAGAATGAATGTTGCTGTTGCTAGGCTAAGCTAACTCGTCATGGATCATGGTTATGCACTGACGGTTGCTGCATATTCTGACACCGAAGCTGTCCCGGTAAACAAGCCGGTAAAACAGAAACGTACGGGTCAACCAAGTGATCCCAGAAGAATTTGGGATAAGAAGAGAGCTAAATCCAGGATAAATATTGGTGTGGCCTTTCCGAGATGGAGAGAGCTTCGTGAAAATCTAGTACTACAATTCGACACCGACCTCGCGTGTGTTGTACTACACAGATAAGCAAACATCTGGCTGATGTTATCAAAATACTAATCATTTCCACCAGTGTATTGCAAGCACTGCTGCCCGCTGGGACACCAGCGCTCCGGCCAGCGGCCTCTACTGAACTGATGCCTTTAAATGAACTGCATTTATAAAAGAAGCAGAGGAATAGCTAAATATAAGACGCACTGAGCAAGAGAGAGCAGCAGAGAGAGAGAAGCCATCACTAACTGTAAAGCTGAGTAACTAGCAGTTTGCTCAAATAACTAGCAGATTGCTGCTAGTAACCGCTTAGCTAAAGTAAGTAACATTTCTGAATAGAGTGTAAATAACTGAGGTTAGCGAGACAGTCGCTAAAAAAAGAGAGCCATGACTTTAACACACAGAAAACCGGACATTATAATCAGTTTATAAAAAAACCCCGGACGCCCCGGACGGGACGTGAAAAGTGGACATGTCCGGGCAAAAGAGGACGTTTGGTCAGCCTAAGTAACGTTGCTACTGATAGTTAGATCAGAGTTTGACGATCCGGTGTAGGTACCAGATCGGCACAGGCTGCTACACCGGCCGACGGACCCCATTTGCATAAAGTAAAGCATAAAGTGAATGTAACTTAAGTAATATACCTCGTCCATGAGCATTTCTCTGCTGCTGAAGCTTGCTCTGCCAAAAAAACTGCCACAGTCGGTTTCAGTTACACGGCGTGAGGAATTTTAGATCTGTATCTGTTATATAACTAATTCCCATGATCCCACGCTACTTCGTGACATCATCCAACTCCGTCTTCTGTTACTGTTTTGGTTTGAGACCCCTAGCGGCAGAAAATTACATACTGCACGTTTAAGGGAGTAGGCTGAATCACCTGCAACGTTACGCTAACAACAACAGTCACTTCCGGTAGACACCTCATGGTCATTTTCAGCTGTTGCTGATATATTAAGTTAAACACGGGGGTCTGACCTATCTGACATTTCTGCTGTGCTTTTTTCATGTGCTGTGTTGCTTTGTTATTACTGATAAACCAAATCTACTGGCATGGAAGCTAAACAATGTACTGCTGTGAAAGGGGTTGCAGCAAAAGATTTGCCTATTTTGGCCACTATCAATATCAGTCTAAGTGTACACTATATTTGAATACTTTCTCTGCTTTACACATTAACCAATTGAGGCGGTGGTAGACCAGCAACTCCAGTGTACTGCTAAGAAAAATTGCTGTTTTTGTCAATAGGGTCTGGTGGCTTTGAGATTATGGCTTCAGTTCCCCTTCAGAGAAGGCTGTCTGACAGCAAGGTAAAGCAATGAAAATATTCTAAATATAGCATATGGGGTGCCGTTTGTAAAGTGGCTTGCACTGAAATTAACAGCAACATACTGCTACATTTAGCTTCAAACAACATTTAAAAAAGTGGTGTGATTTTTTTTTTACCACATTTACAGCAATATTTGAAATCAAAATATTAAATGTTAAACCTAAATGTTAAATCTTAATCTAAATGTTAAATCTTAATCTAAATGTTAAATGTTAAATCTTAATCTAAATGTTAAATGTTAAATCTAAATGTTGAATCTAAATCTAAATGTTAAATCTTAATCTAACTGTTAAATGTTAAATCTACATCTAAATGTTAAATTTTAAATCTAAATGTGCTTGGTGAAACTAAATATTTAGCTAATATGCAAATGCACACTGCCAGTCAATGGAAGTACCAAAATAAAATGTTGATGTTTATAGCATCAAATAACAAATTAAAACCAAACTAATCAGAGAAAATGGACACTTAAACAGCATGATAAGAACTACCTAAAATGACAGAACCCATGTTTGGAGAAATTTTATTTGACGTGTGTGTACTTTGAGTTTTTAGTGCCCCTCTTAATTTAAATTGTTGTCTGGCCACGTGTCCCCTGACGCCGCTGGGTGCTGTTACACATCAACGGTGACCAGCCACGTTTCATGGCGATGTGAAAAGACGACTTTTTTTTTGTTGGTGTCTGATGCTGGAAGTCACTGCCCAAGTGCCGGTATTTGACGACTTCGGCATGAGACCGGGTTGTTTGAGGAAAACATTCAGGGCTAGAGCCCCAGAAGCCACCACCCGCTCCGCCCCTGAATCAGACTCAGTTAGGCCATTAATTAATTACAACCCCATGGTTGACGGCCAAGTATTATTCAAACAAATGAAAAAGATAAAAGGACTTGGTCTTTCTTTCTAGTCAATTACGAGATATAGGACAGTGCCACTTGACAGAAGGTTACAGCCATTGAAAATATGGTGTTATGTGCAGAGACTATGTTGCTGCCTGACAATACAGAATGCATTATACATGCTCTAACAGCTTTAATTGCTTTTGCATGTTTATTTAAATGAGGAATGAAGAAGAGAAATGTCTGACAGTTCTGTCATAATATGAAGGAGATGGTCACTGTGCAAAATATAAAGCATTTACATTACCAGGTCTCATTTAGCTGACTGAGCAGAGGGTACAGATGGTGCCCCTAGGATTTTCAGATAGCAATTTAAAATACTTCTCCAGCAAATATGCAGCTGTGTTTATACAGTAACACAGCATGCTTTGCTGTGAGAAGCATTCAGAACACGTTGTTTATTCCTGCTGCTTTAGAAACGCAGCCGTCATGTCTTTAAAGTGTTATACATAGTGACCCTCAGCTTTAAATACACAGAACAGAGACATTCCAATGAAATCCTCGGTTTCACTGATCTAATTAGAAACCCTCCAGTTGGTTTCAGGAAAAGGTAAATTGGCTTTTGTTTCCTTTGTAATGTAATTAGTTAAATCTTTTAAAATACAATTAGGCTACAGCAGCAGCAGTTATAAGGTTGTGCACATTAACGCAACCTGGGTATTTTAGTTTTCCTTTTATTACCGATGTCAGGAATACCCAGCCAGTGCATAAATCAAAGTCTACTTAGAAAATAACAAAACATATTGTCTTCTATTTTCGTTATCTCACTAATCAATATAACAAAGAGTATTTATTTTGTACTTCACAGTGTGAATTTCCCACAGCACCTTAATTGTATTTCCACTTCCCTTTGCTGCTTTGATTTTCAAAGATCTTTCTACCTTCAGCCACCTGCCTCACATTTGTTTGCCTCTCTGTATCCAGACACGTCTTGCTGAAACTGTTCTGTTCAATTAGCAACAATAATAAGCTCAATTAATCCACTCAAGGGACTTGTTGTGAATATGAATATGCATACTAAGCCTACAGTGCAGTGTGCATTTTGATGTCGAGGGAGTTTTTTTTTTTTTTTTTTAATGTTAGCACCACATGACATCCCAGCTAGTTTCTAATTTTTTCACATCATCCTGTTATGGTTCATATTACAGCTAATTTAGGGGCTAATTGGAAGAGATCCAGCAAACATCACAGAAGGATGCAGGTAGCAGCTATTGTCTCATATTCTTTGTTTTCCTATAAAGGCTGATATATTATCTTTATAAATCATAAATACACTGATGCTGGTTCTTATATTAGACTTCTGTGTTTGCTGGGATGCACTGCATTTGATGTATTTTTGCTATTTAGGGTACAAACTGTTCTGTTATTCTATCACCCATCATATTACCAGGCACACCTTGCTAGCACATGGATGGGCCCTCAGAAGCAGAGGTGACTCTTGGTCTTCCTTTCCTGGGTCGGTCCTCATGTGTGCCAGTTTCGTTGTAGCGCTTGATGGTTTTTGTGACTCCACTTGGGGACACATTTAAAGTTTTTGCAATTTTCCGGACTGACTGACCTTCATTTCTTAAAGTAATGATGGCCACTCGTTTTTCTTTAGTTAGCTGATTGGTTCTTACCATAATATGAATTTTAACAGTTGTCCAATAGGGCTGTCAGCTGTGTATTAACCTGACTTCTGCACAACACAACTGATGGTCCCAGCCCCATTGATAAAGCAAGAAATTCCACTAATTAACCCTGATAAGGCACACCTGTGAAGTGGAAACCATTTCAGGTGACTACCTCTTGAAGCTCATGGAGAGAATGCCAAGAGTGTGCAAAGCAGTAATCAGAGCAAAGGGTGGCTATTTTGAAGAAACTAGAATATAAAACATGTTTTCAGTTATTTCACCTTTTTTTGTTAAGTACATAACTCCACATGTGTTCATTCATAGTTTTGATGCCTTCAGTGAGAATCTACAATGTAAATAGTCATGAAAATAAAGAAAACGCATTGAATGAGAAGGTGTGTCCAAACTTTTGGCCTGTACTGTATATATATATACATATATATATATATATATATATATATATATATATATATATATATATATATATATATATCCTTCCATCACATACTGCAGTCCTTGCTGACTGTTTCTTGGGCACTACAGAGCTATGGTGTGTCTCAAATCACATGCAAGTACACTTCCATGTAGTTTACTATGTGCACTATGTACAGTACTCATTGGCGTAGTGCGTGAATTTCGACAGAGTAGTATTGTCTCAAACCAAGCATGGCCGTTATGCACTTACTGGAAATGACCACTGCAAATTAGCTAGTTAGCAACCTAGCATTAGCATTCGTGTTATCGTTTGCGGTACCAAATCATTACAGACTGCTAAATTAATCCAATAAACATACTGCTGGCTTATATCTGACAACAGTATAGTGGTGCTTAGTGCAAAAAACACATCCCTCCCCTTCCACTATGTAGCCAAGATGGCGACCATTGAGGGCAAGAAGTGTCCATAGTTCCACACTCAACTTCTTGACCGTTTTCAGTGCAACATCCGGGTACTCATGTGCACTGCACTTTTTTATACTTCTCAGTGTGAACGCACTTATGCACTCAAAATATTAAGTGTACAGAAGTACGCAATTTGAGATACAGCACTACAGCAACCTATTAGCTAACCTCCGCCGGCCAGACAGCTAACCTCCAGTTTAGCTCTTGAACTTGAATGAGGATATAAATCATCTAAAATCATGTGGCTCTTCAAGTCTTTCAAGATGTTATGAGATTGAATGGATCAAAATTTGATCATGAAATTTGTCATTTTGTTGTATGGGATGGAAATTAACTTTTTGGTCCACCTGCCACTGTGGTTGGTGGAATCCAAAATCTACCAGCCACTTGATAGATTACCATTGTGTTTTTGAGCAGTGAGTGAATCAAATCTTGCAGCCATTTTGCATATTTTACCACCATTTGGCTAGCTGCTGATGCTAATTTCTAACCTTGGTTGTGACGCTTGAAAAAGGTTATCCACGGAATTACAGATGTCTCCTTCACAGTGTCAGTCTAGATGAAAAGGTCTTTTTGGGCCCATGGCATCACGTAATGGACATGGAAGTTGTAATTTCACATCTGGCCACTAGCCTCAAAGCCCAGCGCTGGTCCTTGAAGCTTGTGTCACCTGGTGTAGTCCTGACATTTCAGGTGTTGCCATCTTGGATTTTGAGGAGCCAGAAGTGACAGTATTTTGTTGAGAGGTTGGTGCTGTGGAGGAGCAAGGGGTGGATCTGACTGAGAAGCAGTTGACACTGCTGGCAGTTTGTCACTCAAAGCAGCCCACCCTTAATTATGTGTAAATTTAAGCCGTAATAACATGTAAACAGGTGAGTTATATAAAAATTCACCCCCTGTACAGTTGTCATGAAGGGCAAAATAAGCCGTAGTCTTATAATAATAATAATAATAATAATAATAATAATAATAATAAGCCAGACTCTTTGAGTTACTCCTATTTTACACCCTCTATCTGTGTCAAACATTTAACCACCTTTCTTTATGTTTCACAACACAAACTTTCAAAAATAACTTTTTATTATAGTTACCATATTTGCGAACTGTTCATTGCCTTCTGTCTGTTGCACCCTTATAGCCATAAACACCTGCTCACTGTCTGTCAGCATCATTTACAAAACATTAAAAACAATACATCATCTTGAGTTACTGTAAATAAAAAACACTGACTCATCACTGTGATCATTTCCTCACATTGTTTCAACTGTGAGCCTTATGTGTTGTTTGGAGCGTGCATGTGGAGTTTACACTGCTGCTGACTTCTCTCTGTGTGGTTATTGTGAGCTGGATGGACATGATGGCCTCTAGTTTCACAGACCGGGCGAGGCGGAGGCGCAGCGCACCTGCGCTTCGCCAACTGGGTGTGGCCAGGCGGATTTTCTAAGTTTGGCACACCGTGCACGCTGGCGCAGCTACTCCTCCGTCCCTCCTACCTGCGCAAGTCGGAAAGAGGGAGGAGAGAGGGCGTGGAGTGGGTTTTACACACATCACACCAATCAGATGAGCCCCTCTCCTCGCCCTTAAATGCGCCGCATGAAGGCGTAATGAGAGTTTACTCAATTCGCCATGGCAGAAGCCAAACTACTGCCAAACTACCAAACTGCCTCGGGTTGCGCTGCACGAAACTAGCTCTGCGCGGGGTTCGCCACCCTGCACCGCGCCGGGAAACTAGAGCCCGATGTTTCATTTTGATTGGCTTAGAACATTTCTGGAGTATTTTGAGGTTACTGCATGACAGCACACCTAAACAATCTTAGAATACAATTTTGTTGTAATAAGTATACTCTTGCAATGAAAATATCCCAGACTGCCGATGTATTTTGTAGATACTGTATCACCATTTGTTTTTTATTTGCACTCTACAACAAATATATGCATTATAAAGGTATAATAGGTTCAGCAAATGAAATACCTCAAAGTCAAACTAAAATTGGAATCCTTGCTATTTGTGTTTGGCTTCTCTTTATTTTCTTTTTAAATTAATTAATTAATTAATTTATTTATTTATTTTTACCTTGGCTCATGAAAGAGCATGTACCGGACAACCAATCACATCTGTTAAAAGAACACATCAATCCACACTAAGGTAAACGTTTCTTTTCCCTCCATTGCTCATAGCTGCTCTGAGAACTTTCCTAAATCATTCCTAATCACGCTAGTTAGGACTCTTTACTTAATTTTTTTGTTAGGGGCCATATTCTGAGAGTGTTCTCCGAATATGGCCCCTAGGATTGACCTTTCTTTTAAATTCTCTTAACAGCAAATTAAAGCCAAGTTCAGACCAAAGATTCACAAAGAGACAAGCTGAAGCAGGCAACTACTCACAATGCTCCGTTCTGCTACGTTCTAAAGACCTGTGGGTTCACACCAATGCAACTAGATAAGATGGTGTATCATCTCTATGCAACAACTCTCTGTACTTCTGTTCTGATTTCCCAACTCATTTTGTGGCTGAATATAATTTGTAGCTTCTTAAAATATGAGTGAGGGTGGTCGTAATGAGATACTGGCTACAGTTGCATTTGTAGTAGTGATGAAATGAAAAATAACAAAAACAAAACAAGCATCAGATGGACTGTATTCATAATAAATACACCACAATAATAACAACGCACTGTCTGACACCGGCACACCGTGAGGACTGACACAGAGGGCTCGGTGGAGACTCAGCACATGCCGCAGCAAACAAACATGCTGTCTGCGGTCATTTTGACTTGACCAGCGGAATTTACCACAAGCTGATTGGCTGTAGAAACAGGTGACATGCTTAATGTTCTAAAACCAGCTGCTGGAAATTTGACCAGCTGAATTGCAGGTGACACCTGCAAGCTCGAGCTCAGACTGGCCACATCACACTGCTGCAAATTGCAAGTATTTCAAATAGATGTGTAAATCAACACCCTAATGTAGGAAGGTGTTGGGTGCGTTGTTAAAGGTAAATTTAGGATGATTTCCTAGTTTTTCAGGTATTCTTATTTCACAAGTTACTACAAGAATAAAGTGAGTGCTTAGAACATGTCCTTGGTCAGGTCCTCTTTTCTAGGTCTTCTTATCTGTACATGACGTGGAAGAAAATAAACGCCTGAAAGGGAAATGAGTATTCTTTAAAATACAATACAAACTGCAGATCCATATGCTGCATTATGTGAAGTGAACCTTGTGTTTACCCCCCCAGACACCCAATGTGTAGTGTGTTGTGATCAGTCTGACAGACAGAGGCTAATTCATCCAGCTGATAAGATGTGTCATTGGCTCTTTGTGCTCTGCGACTGACGCTACTGTGCTTAATTTGACCTGCTGCATGTCGGCAGGCGTGCTGGTCAATATTAGCTCGGCAACCACTGACAAAAGGACATGTTTGTTCAATCTGCACCTCCCCTCCACCAAAGAAAACAAACACACACTTCCAACACACACTTACACACAGGCACACACACCGAGTGGTGATGGCTCAGATAGTAGTGGAACAGTCGCTCACCAGGGCCCAGAGCCAACAGAAAAACACAGTCACAGCAGATGTTTGATAAAGGAGAACTACTCTGTATGTTGGAGCTAGGTTTTTTATGGCTCACGTGGGTGCTTATGTTTTTAGATTCTCTAGATTTTTTGTTTTTATAATACTTCATATTTAACATGTTACACCATGCCCAGCGGAGGGCTGGACAGTTATTGCTCCATCATAAATTGCATCCATCAAACAAAAATAACCACTTAAAACAAGAAATCTTATATATATGTATCTTAAACACTCAAATGATTTAAGACTGAAGGACATTCTTTCTTTCATCCCCAGCAACCTTTTTCAGTCCACTTTCAAGGCACTGAAGGCAAGATGAGATATACGCTGCCCAAAAAATTAAGGAAACACTTAAATCACACACAAGATCTTGATGAACAAATCATTTAAGTTTAAAATCTTTACTGATGTGCATTGTATAATTTGTTGAGAACAAAATTACATAATAGTCAATGGAAACAAGCGTAAGGTCTGACAGTTGCTCAGAGGATTTCATCGCAGTACCTAACAGCAGTCAGGGTACTGTTGGCTATGGATATGCCTCCCCAGACCATCACTGACCAAATGGTCATGCTGGATGATGTTACAGGCAGCATAACGTTCACCACGGCATCTCCAGGCCCTTTTATGCCTGTCGCATGTCATCAGTGTGAACCTGCTCTCATCTGTGAAGAGAACAGGGTGCCAATGGCAGATCTGTCAATTCTCGTGATGAATGCCAGTCGAGCTGCACAGTGCTGGACTGTGAGCACAGGTCCTACTAGATAGTGTTGGGCTCCTGTGTCACCCTCATGGAGTCTGTTTCTGACAGTTTGGTCAGAAACATGCACACCAGTCTGCTGGAGGTCATTTTGTAGGGCTCTGGCAGTGCTCTTCCTGTTCCTCCAGCTCTCTTCAAGTAACAGCCAGTCTCCTGGTATCTCCTCCATGCTTCTGAGACTGTGCTGGGAGACACAGCAAACCTTCTTGCGACTGAACGTATGAATGTGCCATCCTGGAGGAGCTGGACTACCTGTGCAACCTGATTGGACTACAGGTACTGTCTCATGCTACCAGTAGTGACAAGGACACTAGCAGAACACAAAACTAGAGAAGAATGAGTCAGGAAGGATAAGGACAGAGCAGCTGCCTGTGGACACCACATGTAAAACCATTCCCTTTCTGGAGGTTGTCTTGCTTTTGCCTCTTCATTGCTCCTGTTGTCACTTTCATTTGCACCAAAGCAGGTGAAACTGATTCACAATCACTTGTTCTTCCTAAATAGACATATTGATATCCCTGAAGTTTAATGGACTTAGTGTTATACTGTGACAATTAATTGCCACTGTTCTGGGTCTACCTACTAGTTGGACATACCTGGAAAACCTTAAGGCCCCCAGGAGGCATCCTGATGATGTGCCCAAACCACCTTAACTAACCCCCTTTAAAGGAGGGTCTGTAGTTCTCCTCCCCTTCTGAACACAGCCTGAGCCAAGCCCTGCTTTCCCTTTTCTGAGTCATCTTATGGTTTGCCATAACTTCCTTGAGTCCAACTGAAAGTCCTTCTCAATAGCCTTCAAGAACTCCTCCCACATTTTGGTTTTAGTTTTGGCCACCATTGTAACCACAGCCCTTCTAACCACCTGGCACCTATCTGCTGCTTCAGGAGACCCCTGTGCCACCCAAGCACATAAGGCCTACTTCTTCAGCTTCAAGGCTTCCTTAACAGGTTCTTTGGCTGCTACCACTACAGGCACCGATGACATTCTGAACACAGCTCAGAGCAGCAGCCTCTACAATGGAGGTTTTAAACATGGTCCACTTGGAATCCATAAAGAGGTGGAAAGAATATTATACTTAAGTAAAACTACTTCCATAAAAATGTACTAAACTAAAAGTAATACACAGGTCAGTTAAAATGTACACCTTAAATTCTGAAAAGGGAAAGGAGGGTCTTTTAGCTACAAAATAAATTGCATAAATGTCAACATATATACTAGTGGAACGAAATAAGGTCCAAACCACCAGTAAATTCCATTCCTATAGATGACACTTTGCAGCCTGTACATACAACTGATTATCATTCAGGTCAGTCTCACTAGAATTAACCGACAAAAATTACTGACAACAAACTAAAAGTCTACGGATACCAGTGGCTTTTTGCCAGTTGCAAAAAGCAATATTAAACCACACAAATTAAATAATCTGACACTTCTTGTGAGATCAACAGCAGAATAAAATCATTACCATGACGGACAACAGAGCTGTCTTAACATTAAACTGTACAGCAGCTGCAGCCACTTACACATTACAGAGAAGGAGAGACTGCTCACCCAATGTTTCCTGGCAAAGCAGGGGATGTTGACGTTATCACCAAAGTGATTCAGAGAGTTTTTGTTGTACTCACCTGTCTGATCGTTACTTTGTGAGCCTTGTGCACTGCAAAGTCCTGCTCAGTCTCCTCCTCTACATTTAACTTCTCTGCTTGTTCATTGTCAAAGCATATAACCAGTTGACTCAGCCTCTCTGTTCCATAACACTCCTCAAAGTTTTCCAGCATATTGAGCTGAATGCAGTCCCATCAGCAAATATTGTCAAAAACAGCAGAAACTCCTCACACACCTCACTGAAGATAAAAGCTCCTCAATGAACACAGATGCCATCGCTGGCCAATCCTGTGAGCATTTTAGCACGTTAGCCTGAGTCAGGCTAGTCTGCACCTATGTCACGCAACATCATAGGTGTGTTCAGTTTTGGTTATTTAGCATGCTTGCCTGGAGGAGCATTATATGTGTCCATAATAAAGGTAGTTACAACCTTTTTAAGTTATGTTGAGGAGTAGCCCTACAGTAATGCTAATTATAACCCATAAGGACATAAACTTAATTTGATTGCACTGTTGTAGATTTGTACCGTTCACTAAATACTACACCATGCCCGGATGCAAGTGCCATTTTGCACCCCTCCCACCCCCTGACACTCGGCCATTGAGTGTAAACATTTACAATACATTTATCACTGTACTACAGTGACAGCTGAGTGCAGTCTCACCTCCGTGAGCGCTGCCCTCTTGTGGCCACAGACACACCTGCAGTTTGTTCTCTGTTGCAGCTGCTGATTTGTTTCCTTCTTGTGTTCCATTCTTACATTTTATCAGTACTGATTCATGACTTTTATTTTTACTCAGCAACAAATACAACCTGAAATGTAGTGAAGTAAGATACTTGTGATTAAAAGTACTCAAGTACAAGTAAAAAAATTTTTTAAATACTCAAAAAGGTATAAGTACACACACACAAACGACTTTGTTACAGTCATGAGAGTTAATTTAATTTGTAACTTCAACTCCTGAACCTCCCCAGGGATGCTTGAAGACCTCACAAGGTTCTTGAGGTCTAAGGACACGGGATTGAAAATTGGTAGCATGTAAGTGGTACACTTCAGGCCCAAATTATTGTATTCTTTTTCTGTAGTTTTACATAGCAGGTTGTACTCTTAGGCTCAAGTGCACTTAAATGTTTACACTAAACAGTATTGGACCTTGGATGAAAATGCCTAATTAAAGTGGACAATGGAGTACTGGAAAAACTGGGTTGTTTTGGCTTACTTGCTTATTGTCTGAACAACTAGAAGGACACTAAAACCAGCCAACACACATAAACACACCATTTACCATAACCACCCTATTTTAAGAGTTAGTGTTTAGAAGGAAGTAAGGATGAAGACTAGAAGCCAGTAAACATGGGTGTAACAATACCAGTTTTGAAACACTTGGGCACCGTTGATATTGTAGAATTTGACAATTCTTTATTGCACAGAATTTAATTCTTGTACGGATGGGAAAACCTCAAACACTGAATCACTGCATAATAAGAAAATATACTTAGAAATGCAAATATAAATGATAGAAAAATAATAAATATAAATCGTTTCAAAATTACTTCAGCAATGAGGAATCAATCTAACTTGAAAATGAAAGGTACAGTACACCGCAGCAACAGTAGCTGATCTAACACTGCTCACTACCTCCTCACACTGTGAATTCAAAGGTTAAAAATGACTTTGTGTTTGTCGTTACAGCTCATGTGTGTGTTTAAGTGTCCAAATCCTATATGAGGATTTATGGTGGGCGGGCGGGGGCAGGCTGTGTGAGTGTTTCAGCTCATATCCTGTTTGTTTAGACTCTGCAGCTCTATGAGGACAGCAAGGTAGCGGCTCACTGGGTTTAGATTGTTTGTCATTTGGCATCTCAAGTGGAACTAACAAGCCTATAAAACGGTAACGAGAGAAAGACGGGAGGAGGCGGAGGGCAACCTGGAGAGGAGAGAGAGAATTCAGAGGAGGGGGGAGGGTGAGAATGAACGAGAGCTAAAGGAGGGAAGAGGTGGGGAGAGGAACAAGAGATGGATGGGTAGAGACAAAGGCTATGAGAGAAAATGAGAGGTGTAGGTACCAGAAATTGGAAGAGGTTGAGTGGGAGAAATTTCTTGTGAAATTGTTTGTGAGATTTGGTAACAATATCTGGTTATTTCATGCTTGAGCATCTGATTTTTTTTCCTTTCTACACCCGAGCAGCAGTGACAGGATGCAGTTGGCGTGTTTCAGCCAACGCTGAAAAAGCCAGTGGAGTTTCACCGTGAAACAAACACCTTCCATGAAGCAAAAAACAACAGCAACGAGAGAGAACTGCTTGGACCATAGCTGTGCCAAGCCCAAGGAAAGTCCAAGACCAAGTCCAATATTTGTAAATTCAACAAAACTGACACTTTACAGGCATAGTAGCGGCTCTGTGACACTATGTCTACACAGGAGGCACAGCTCGAGCAGCATGTTGCGAAACAACAGCAGCAGCTTCAGCCCTCTGTGACTACACAGGATGCGTTCAGGCACATTATTGACTGCATGTCACCCTAATTTTGGCAGCACCAGAGCCCAACACAATTATTATTAATATTTATATAAAACTTAAGAAACTGCACTACAGTCTGTGTTGGCACCACAGTGTAAACTGTTAGGGGGCAGCCGTGGCGCAGGAAGCTGTGTCAGGAGGGTGGCTGTGGTTCAGGAGGTAGAGCAGCCCACTAATCAGAAAATCAGCAGTCGATTCCAGGCTCCTCCAGTCAGCATGTCAAAGTATCCTTGTACAAGATATTGAACCTCAAGTTGCTCCTGATGGCTGTGCCATCAGTGTATGAGTGTGTTCAAACTGAGTAGCAGGTGGTACCTTGTATGGTAGCCTTAGTTACCACTGTGTGAATGTGTGTGTGAATGGGTGAAAGTGACTTTGTAGCGTAAGAAGTGCTTTGAGTGGTCAGAAGACTAGAAAAGCGCCATACAAGTGCAGTCCATTTACCATTTATCATAAAATATCTTAATTATCTGCCTGGGGAAGATAGTCATATCCCTGAGCAGGCAGGGTCGTTGGGGATGGTGTGTCACTAGGGCAGGCATCGGGACCGTGGGAGGCACAAGAGGGGGTTGGCAATGGAAAGGAGCTAGCAGCTTAAGCAGACCGCAGGGGTAGTATTCCTCTGTTGCCAGATGGGATATAGATAATCCCTCCAGCATGTTCTGGGTCTACCTAAGGGTCTCCTACCAGTTGGATGTGCCCTGAAAATCTCTAACTGGAGGCCCTCAGCACTTCTGATCAGATGCTCAAACCACCTCAATTGGCCACTTTTGGATGGTCTGTAGTTCCTCTCCCCTGCTGAACAAAGCCTCAGCTAAGCCCTGTTTTCCCACTCTGCATCCCCCAATTGTTTGCCAGAGCTTTCTTGAGACCAAGAGAAGGTCCTTCTCCATGGTCTTCCCAGTACTCTACCCACAGCCACATAGCCCCAGCCCTTCTGGCCACCCAGCTTCAGGAGACCCATGTGCCACCCAGGCCCAAAAGGCCTCCTTTTTCAGCTTGATGGCCTTCTTAATGGGTTCTAGGTTGCTGCTGCAACAGGCACGGATGATTTTCCATCCACATTTCCTAGTAGCTGCCTCTACAATGGAGTTTTTGAAAATGGCCCACCAGGATTCAATGTCCCTAAACTCCCCTGGGAAGCACAAGACATTCTTCTCAAGATTGGAACTGAAGACCTTGAAAATTGGTACTAAGGCACAGTGGCCATTCTGTGCCCAAATCATGGTGCTTTTTTGTAATTTTCTATAGCAAACTGTACTCTTAGGCTCATGTGCAGTGGATGGAAAGGATTTTGTGACTGGAGCAGAGAGCAGGTGTACTCTTCCTTATGTGGCTGGAGTGAAGGCTGCCAGGCAGGGTTGAGCAATTGGCTGCCAGGCTGGTGTGTTTGGCCCGCTGCTGCTCACTTGTCTCCTCTGGCCAAATTGACCCTCAATGACATTGGAAATTTCCTGGACCATCAGTGCCTGGGCCCTGGTGGTGTTCCTCCTGACCTTGCCATTGTCGATCTTGGTCAGGAGGTGGGCCAATTCTGCTGTTATCCAGCCTGTTGCTACCACAGGATGTGTGAGGTAGGGATTGGGATGTAGAAGGGCAGGTGGAGTCTGAGGACTGGATGCAGCAGGTGGGCTTAGGTTGATTCTGGGGATAGGGTGTTATGGTAGGTGGACTCAGTATGAGAAAAACTGGCAAAAGGGAATGTTGAAAGGGGTGGGTAGCATCAGGTGCGTCCCAGGAAGATTCCAATGGGATTAGCTGAGATGGCTGACATGACCCTGTGACAATGGCTGTTGGGTCTAGAGGCTAGACGCTACAACTCTTGAATTTGCAACAAATCTGTAGCAGTAGGATTCAACAACTGTTGGATCCTTGAACCTCTGGCAAGAGTCTTTCAGAACATTTGAAAATTCCTTTCTGAAAACCAAGGAATAGTGTCAGTGTGGGTTTTCTTTGGGTCTTCTCTGGCTTCATCCCACAGTCCAAAGACATGCAGGTACTGACTCTAAATTGTCTGCATGGGTGTGAATGGTTGTCTGTCTCTATGAATACACCCTCTGTTAGACTGGCGACCTGTTCAGGGTGTACCCCCCCTCTTACCTAATGTCATCTGGGATTGTATAACATGACTTAAAAAATGACTAATGACTAATAAAATGATTTACACAAATGGGAACAAAATGGAGAAAAATGCAACTTTGAAAAGTTTTCAAAAGGTTAGAAAAGGTGAACAACATGCAGTGGTGGGCAAGAACAAGACAAGTCCAAGTAAAATGTTGAAAATGTCAGAGAAATGGTCTGTCGGCTGGAACATATTAGTCCTAGGTTGGATGTCATCATTTTACTGTGTGGATAATTTTACTGTGTGTGACAATATCTACAATCTCCCACAAGCTGAACTAACACCAGGAAAAACCAAAGGCAAAAGACAAATGAAAATTTGTCAAACAATGTGAATGATTTAGATAAAGAATAAAGCAAAAACATAACTGCAAGCAGCTGCTCCAGCAACAATGTGTCAAACCATGTATGCCTCAAATGGGTACAATTAGAACTTGTCTACCCACTGAGCAATTATGAGAAATAACTCACTTCCTGTTTGTGTCTTTGCTGCCAACTTTGTGACAGCCAAAACGCTCTGCAAAAAACTGACCTGAGGTGACTGAACTGCATGAATGTTCAAAGTATTTACTGCAATATGATGCTGTTATGAAGCTGTCTTATGCAAGTCAAGAGCAAGTCAATTATTGTAATTAATGCATTCAGATTGCATGCTGGTAGCTGAATATTTCCTGCTCACCTATGACTTTTAATTGCGATCTGAATGGGTCCAAATCACAAAAACATGTGGTCGCTGCTGTGTGCAGCTTTTAAACTCACAAACAGGATAAGGTGGAGTGTAAATTATGTCAAGCAGTTCATTGTTTTTATCCAACTGTGAAGCTTTGAAAGGCAAAGTACTGTGGAGTTCCCAAACACACTTCCTTTCATATTAGACTGAAAAATACTTAAAAATCAGTTTTTGGCAGGACTTAATCTGATGATGAACATTTTTGTCTGAGATTTACTAGGCCTTGGTCTGACAACTGGTAAACAGCTTTAGGCTAAAAAAGCAGCTGTGGCATAGAATCTTTGAATAAATTTAAACGAAGACATTTATCTACTAGACAATTATGATCATCATGATCATGTTAAAGCTTGGGCGGCACGGTTGTGTAGTGGTTAGCACTGTCACCTCACAGCAAGAGGATTCCTGGTTCAATCCCAACTTCTCCCCATGTCAGTATGGGTGCATGGGCTTTCTCTGGGTACTCCAGCTTCCTCCCACAGTCCAAAGACATTGATTGGTGACTCTAAATTTTCCGTAGGTGTGAATGGTTGTCTGTCTCTACATGTTAGCCCTGCAATAGTCTGGCAACCCGTCCAGGGTGTACACCACAGTGGTCTCCACTAACACACAGTGTGTTAGTGGAGACCAAACCTGAGCTAAACTACACTTAAATTCTTTAGAAGGACAGAAACATTACTTCAATTGAATGCTAATCCTGTTCCATGTCTACACAATGTGCAAACAGGAAATTGTTTGCTAGCATGTTAGCTGTATCAACTTTACAATGCCCTTATATATCAAAGGTGTCATTTTAGTGTGTTGCAGAGCTCTGCCCCAAAGTAGCCCAAAAAGCTTGATCAAAGCATCTTCAAAGGAGAAGGGAAACGTGGTTTTGATAAGATTTGAAATGCTAAAGGCATTGCTTAAAATTGAGCAGACCACAGCTGTGTCTCTATTCCAGGCAGCTTAATTTAAAGTCCTCATTCCAATGAACAATACATCATAATGAGTGTGTTTACATGGACATGAGTATCCCGTTTATGTGTTTGAGCATTTAAACATCATATTCTGAATTTAGAAGCCTGAACAGCCCTTATCCTGTTTGCTGGAGTACTCACAAAGAAACCAGGATACTGTTGCAAGGATACACCTTATCCCAGTTATTGAATGGCAGTGACTGCCTGCGCAGAAACACAAACAGTGGCAGCAGCAAAAGCGTCTCTCTTCTGGAGTGATGAAGAAGCACAGTTTTGACTTTTGGTGAGGACAATATCATTGAGTTTGCGGATAACACCACTGTGGTCAGGCTCATTACAGGTGGGGCTGAGAAGGCCTACAGGGAGAAGGTCCAGCAACTGGCAGCATGGCGTTTGGCTAACAATCTGCTGCTGACCACCACAAAAACCAGGAAGGTCATCATAGACTTCCAAAGGATTGCAGCTGACCATGCCCCTCTCTACATCAATGAGGCATGTAGACAGAGTGGCATCCTTCAGATTCTTGGGAATCCACATCTCAGAGGAGCTCTCCTGGTCTATGAACACCAAGGCAGTGACGAAGAAGGCCCAGCAGTGACTACACTTTGTGAGAATTCTCAGGAAAAATAAACTAGATCAGAAGTTGCTGGTGACCTTTTATCACTCCCGAGCTCAGCTACAGACAGGAAGGCTATGCAGAGGGTCATAAACATAGCCCAGAAGATTACTGGCTGCATGCTGCCCTCTTTGGAAGAGATCTTTAGCTCCTGCTGCCTCAGAATGTCCATCCTCAATGACTCCTCCCACCCAGCCCATCATCTGTTTGACCTGATGTCCTCAGGCAGGCACTACAGGTCACTGAAAGCCTGTACCTTCAGACCAACGAACAGGTACTTTTTCTGGGTTGTAAGAACACTAACACAGCTAATATATAGCTGTGTATGTGTCATGTTTTAGCTGGTTGTTTTGTTTTATTTGTTTTTAAAAGCACTAATGGAGTGATCTCATTATATATAAATTGACAATGAAGCTTTCTATTCTATTATATTTCTATTCCAAGACACTGCATACTGCTCCACTGCTCTCCTGTCCTGTGCGATGGTAGTGACAGTGACAGGCCGCTCAAAGTGGAGGATAGTGTTTTAAGTGTAGCTTCTTTCAGGAGTGGTCTGCTGGAGCAGAGACAACATTAGAAGTAACATTGTCATGTGGTAAATGTACAGTGTGCTGTAGGTTTCAGGTTGTTCTTTTAACTTCACAGCGCCTGTGCAAATAGACAACAGTAATCAGTAACCAGGACAGTAGAGTATTTATATATATATATGGATATGAATAACCTTCTTTCTCTGTGTTCCATGTAAACATCATATTTTAAATATGATCATAACTGGGTTCAAATCAGGTTACGTGCTAAGGTCACTTTTTGGACTTTTCTATCAGCACTTTTTGTCGTGCCAGGTCAAACCATGCTGCACCGGTTTGTATTTACTTTGTCAGTTTAAACATGCTGACCAGCGCCCCAGATGGACCATCCCTGGAGTAGGGCCAAAAACATGCCCACCCACCTGCCTCCAAGCGGGTAGTGGTGACATGTCACTGACTGCAGCCAACCCTGACGACCCCCCTTCTCCCCCTAAAACAAGCATGTCTTGCAACACTCGACTGACGTCTGTACAGGAGACCAGAGAAAAAATGTCTTTAAAAGTCTGTGCGTTCAGCTCTCAGTACTTTTGTAGCTTCTAACTGACTCTCTGTGGTTTAGAGTTTAGTTTCTCTCCTGCGTCCTCTTTTACTGTAGATATCTGCTTTATTTTACTGTGTCACGAATAGGACTAGTGTTAAGTTACTGCTGATGGAAACTCAGCATTTCCTTATCTTGCTGCTTCACAATAAAAGCTTATTTGGGGACTTCAGTAGTGGCTTTTCATCAGTAAAAGTGGTAAACTAATTTTACCTGCTGTGCTGTGTGATGGAAAAAACATGCTGCCAAAAAAAAAAAAAAAAACACTTAAAGGGATAGTGCACCCAAAAAAGGAAATTCAGCTGTTATCTACTCACTCATATGCCGAGGGAGGCTCAGGTGAAGTTTTAGAGTCCTCGCATCACTTGCGGAGATCCAAGGGGAGAGGGGGTAGCAACACAAGCCTCCATTAGGTGGAGTTGTGTTGCTACCCCCTCTCCCCTTGGATCTCCGCAAGGGATGTGAGGACTCTAACTTCACCTGAGCCTCCATCAGCATATGGGTGAGTAGATAATGGCTAAATTTTCATTCTTGGGTGCACTATCCCTTTAAGCTTTGGATCAGCCCGCCACTTTTAAGCACCATCAACTCAAGAGAAGCTGTCAGTTAAAGAAGTAAATCCCTGCTGTACCAGGTTAACATGCTGAGTCAAACCAAGCCAGGTCAGCACATGAGTGTGGATAAATGGTATTCATGACCCTTGGGTAGGTTGCATTTGCTGAAAGCCATGGGTGACATAGAAAAATCTGGAAAAAGCTGCTACGTGAACCTTGAGTACAGAATATCTTATCACAGATATAAGGGTAGAAGTTTGGACTGATGTTGGTGCTTCTGAACCCAAAAAAGTCTCAACATATTTTTTTGACTCAACTCCATCAAAGTACTATTATTTTTTTTAAAATGAAACTTCAGCCTTGTTTTCCAGGGCCTGTCATAGACCTCTTTTCAGACAAAAGCAAACAGACAAAGCTTATAAAATGAATGTGAAACAAAGGAAAACAACACAGTGTATCTGATGTTAATAACTTTATTAGGCCGATTCTCTGCACCAGTAGCACTCTCCATTTGATCAGTATCATCAAACACAAGGCTTGACAAGGAGCAGAAAACAAGAAGGCACGAAGCAATGTCACAGCAGAGGAGGGGGATTGCTGTTGGGAATTTACATTTGTTTAGAAGTTTTGAGGGGGCGGCATTTTTTATAGATAAACCACATGAAATAACTGAATATTAGCACACACGTTACATAACTTGTCTTTCAGTGACCCGGCTGATAGCTCATAGATGTGGAGAATTTTCACTTTGATGTCAGATTTTCCCATTCAGGCTTATTGAGTTGCAGTCACTGCAGCAGCAGTCACCGGAACAAGCTGCCGTAGCCTGGATCCAACCCAATGAACTGCTCACCTCCCATCCAAGGCATATTTGTTTGCTTATCAAGTTGAAATTGGATGACTTAACTATACATGGCCAGTGGTTTCCATTCAGCAGGCAGTTAATGCTACAAATCTGTAATTAGGCTTTATCTTGTGATGAAACCAATGGTTTGTCAACAACAGCCTGAGCGATGAACAATGATGGATTGGACAGTCAGATTACCTCAAGGTTAACATGTATACATGTGGAACAGGTAATGAATGACTAATGAAGCTTGAATGAGGCTACAGCTGTGCAGTCAGACACACTTGATCAGTCAAACCATTCAAATTACATGTATTTCTCTTTTGATGGAACTCTTTCCGTCTTAATTTATTTATTTTTTGCCATATTGTTGATTGTTTCTTTCCACCATTTTTTAAATGTCTTGGTTGTGTCCTATGATTGTATCTCACTTGAACTATGCCACATTGCCCCCACATTTTCCAGTGGTACTGCTCCATTTTGGCCGTATCCGTAAGCTTTTAGAAAACGTGCACAAATATGGACAACATGAATGCAGAGTATGAAGAAGGCTCCTTCCGTCTCTGTATATCTAATGTTGAGCATAAATGAGCCAAGGCAAGGCAAGGTTATTTTTATGGCACAATTCATACACATTGACAATTCAAAGTGCTCTATAAGTGGGCAGATTGAAGAAAGATGAGGCAAAATAAGATAAAAAGAATAAAACTGTTGAAAGAACACATGAAATAAAGATTAAAAAGGGAAAGGGCATTCAATCAGCTGAAGAACAGAACTAAAGGTGGAGACGGGCTCCAGGGCATGACTGGAGACGGCAGACAGAACAGGTGATATGAAGAAAAGTAGAACAGCATGGCAGGCAGGCAAGCAGGTCGACAGGCAAACAGGAATACTAGAGCACAGAGAACAAACAAGCATTAATATTGGTAACAACCACACAAGGAAACTATTGCCAAAGGCACAAGAGCTTGGCCTGAGCGTGACTGCCACTGGGACTAGAACAATGATCTGATGAAGAGTGGGAGGGAAGCCAGAGTTGATATAATGGAGGCTTGATGAGCTGATTAAAGGCAGGTATGCTGGTATGCAGGATCCAGGTGAGTGGCAAGATGGGACGACACACACAAATACACACACACACACACACACACACACACACACACACACACATATAAAGGGGCAAACCAGGGACATGGAGGACACAAGAGGACTGGGAAACATAGGTAAACATAAGTGAGAAACAGTGGCAAACTTGTGGCAGTGACACCCATGACGACAAAGAGGCTGATTTTTCATTTTTATTTACTTCACTCAGAACTAAACCTCCTACCTGCACATGCAACCCAATCAGCAGAACAAATTGTTATAGCATCACTGGGGTTAACATTTGCTTAGGTTTGGGCTTAAAATACTTGGATTTGATGGCACAGTCATGGCTGTGGAAACCATCAATGTCTTGGCAAAAGACTACCATTTTTCATGGCACTATCCCAGCAGGAAAAACAGCAACAGGTCACTGAGAAAACCCCCCGTTTGGTGGTTAAAAAGCCTATAGGTGAGACACCATCCATCATCCCCTCCACCTTCAAATGACAAAGTCAGCTCATGTCATTTTAGAAATGTCGATATGATACTATGAAATGTATTCATGATGAGCAGATGTGTGCAATGCCAACAATTTTTTCTGGCAACTTGACTGGCACATTGATGCAATCAGTCTAAAATGTATGACTGTCTCAGACATACTTTTGGACATACTTGCCACACTGAACATCCACATACATGAACACGGTCCCATTCATAGTACAGTTGAGGGTCTGCTTCAGCCAGGGCTGTGGTCAACCAAGGAAAATCTTGGTCAACTAAAATTCTACCTACTCTTCAACCAATCAATTGTTTGATCATGGAAAAAATCTGCACATTATCTCTGAATGTTCTTTTTTCTGTCATGGGGCTCAACATTAACCCTTGCACAGGGCAAGTTAACTCTGTGTTCAGGCAAGTGGAATGTCTCCAGTGTTAAATAAATGTGATCGGTAATATTACATGAAACTAAACTGAGCACTATAATGCTTTTCCACCTGAGCTGTGTGTGCGAGTCCGTCTCACAACTAAGCATTGAAAAGGACTAATGAGAAAAATCTGACAGACTGGATGCTAGAAAGGTCAGCTCTGAGATTGATGATGTCATATACACCATAACGTTGCTATATTTCTCTGTAACGGTGATGTGAGAGAGACTTACAATTTTTAGCCATCCCACCACTCCGACAAAGATTCCATTGTGATCGTATCCCTTTCAGAAGCTTTGAAATCCAGCCTTGAATGGCAGTGCCCTTTTTGAAACTTAGTAAAATGAATCAGTAGTGATAAATCCAACACTGAATCTTTTCTATGATGATTTATCCATTTTCCAATTAAAAATGAGAGTTGAAAAATGTTTAACTTTGGGTAAAATGCTGCGCTTGTTACTGTCACCAGCTGTCCAATCACAGTGAAGAAGGGACGGGACAAGTGCCCCAAGACCAATTGTCACACAGGACAAATACAGGTGCTGAACAACAACAACTTTCCAGCTGGAAAAAAATGCTTTGGTGGACACTCTGCATTATAAAAATAAAACTAACTACCGTCTGACCAATGAGAATTTGGTCCCATAAGAGTATGTCGACCAGCCAATCGACAACCAACAAGAGGCGACAGCCCTAGTGTCAGCCCCCAGCAGTTAAATGGAGAGCTGGGCGGTGAGCTTATTGTCCTTCTACTGCCAAAATCAGGTGAAACTGAAACTAAGAAGTCACCGCTGTGTCCATAGTGATTGTCTGTCCAATGTTCATTTTCAAAATAACTTTGCTGCAGTGTGGAAGCATACAGTCTGTGTGGACATGGGGAACTGCCCATTGTTCCAACCATATTAAACCCATTGATCCGAAGTCCCATTGTTCCAAAATCATCATGATGCCATGTGTTTAAGGTCTGGTTAGGTTTAGGCACAAAAACCACTTAGTTAGGGTCAGGAAAAGATCATGGTGTGGGTTAAAATGAAAAAGAAAGTGACAAACACATAAGCTGTGAGCCTGCTTTGCCTCAAGCCTTTCCCAGCTGACCCAGAGCCGGTCGCGGCGCACCATCAAGGCAGAAATACGCCCGCCGGGAGCCGTTCAGCACCGTGGACCGTCGGACTAATGGGATGTCGGACCAATGGGCTGTTGGACCAATGACATGGACCCGTGGACATGGGGGGATAACAAAATTGTCATGGAGACCCTTGTGGGTGCACAAACTGAATTGGCCTTTATTATGTCTTCAGATGGGGTGATCTGACATTGGTCACACCCACTTCAGGCTGGGATTGGCCAAGTGTGGAGAGATAAGAGAGGAGCCTCTCTTGCGCTAATTCTCTTTTCCATTCAACACTATTAACGTCTTCCATACTAACAATAGCAACAATGAAACTTAATGGAAAACTTAGTGATGACCATATTGAGGTTTACACAGCGGTGTTGGAAGGAATTTAGCCCCTCAGAGCCTCTCTGTTATGTTCTGTGGTGAAGAGAAAGCAATTGGAAGGCTTTCCCCCAGTCTTCTGCTGTGATAAAAATGTTGTATTTTTAAAGATGATTTTTTTGGTTATTACCTTTACTGATTAGGACAAGTAGATATGAAAGGGAAGAGTGAGGACAACATGCAGCAAAGGGCTCTGTGTTGGACTCAAACCAGTGCTGCTGCTGAGCACCCAGTCTACATTGGGCGCATGTTTTATATTATGTCTGTACCTCTGTTGTTGCTTGTAATAAAATTTGTTAAAATTATATTGTGACTGCTATTTCAGAGAGCTTTTCAATTATTTTTTATCCATCAGCAGTGACAGTTGAAAGAGTTTCATGAAGGACCTGATAAAAGTCAAATTTAATCCAAGATATATTGTCACCAGCCAAAGCCATACTCACCGTCTGCTAGACAGCTAAATATAACATTTGTTGAAGACAACAACATCATCACCATTTATAAATATGGACAAATCCATTAAAATAATTGCATTAAAATGATTGCAGATGATTGCATCCTTTGTGACAGTGGTTACTTTGTTACACTGTGAGTATTAGCTGAGCAACGCACATGCCAAGGTTGTTGTTTAAGAGAGTTCACTACACAACAAAGGCCATTAACATGAATCAGTTGAGGCACATCTACACTGATTACGATGATTGGACTTCAGCAGAGACTTAAGCTAAAGACAAGACAGCTTACTGTGTGTCAGGAAATTAAAATCAAATTAGCAATTTAGAAATATGTCCACTTTTTCACTCATGCCAAGGAGTGTAGGCACAACTAAATTCACCCAAACTGTGCGCAATGTTGTTGTTCCTGAAAACAGTCTCAAGAACACTTTTTGAAGGTCTTGGTTTTGTCTCGGACTCAGACATGGGGACTCAGGATTTTATTTTAAGACTGGTCAAGACCACAACTGCTGCAAATCACCAAGTTCCTCTTCACAACTTGCACTGAAATGTGTTTTGGGTGATTGGATTGCAGTTGTGTAGTGTTTGATCACTTGAAATAACATGTGTAAATGCACCCAAAGAATTGACTGAATTAGCCAAACCACCTCCAGAAGTGGTCAGGATCAGGTATGGGTAAAGTGAAATTAATTTGTTGCCAAATACTGTAAAATTATGCTAAAATTTGCTATAATGCTTATAAAGCACATTAATTTAATTCACTTCCTATTTAACTAAGAATGAAATTAAGCAATAAAAGATAATTGCAAATGGTGTTAGCAAAAATTAGCTGCTGGGTCCCCCTTGACCTCCCTACTCCTCCCACCTTTTTAGCACTGTACTGTACAAAATCTTTATTTGTATACTACCTGGCCTCAGATAATAACAAAGTAACTAGAGGGAAACTCCTACGGTCATGAAAAATCTAGAAAAGTCAATGAAATGTCACAATCTGGTTTTCCAGGCCTGGGAAAGTCATAGAATTAGTATTATCCTTGAAAGTTTTGGAAAAGTCATGGAATTTTGTGTGAAATTAAATTGTTACGGTAATCTTCTATGGATAAACTTCCATGTAATGTAACGTAACTAACATTAAATATTTTCTGTAGCTGTTGACGTAGCTGTAATATGTGTGTGGCGTTTTGTTTACCATCACGTTCGGTTCTTCATTTTCTCCCATGTTTTGTCTCTCCACCCATGTATGCTAGCTGGAATTATGTTTGAATAAAAATTGAATCTGATATTCTCAAATAAAAGAAAAATAATGTGACAGAATAATTTATCATCTAGGATCATGACACCCAAAGTTACCATACCTATGCTTTGCCCCACTACTACTTTTGAATTGAAGTGAATTCTAAAGATAGAGCAATGTTTGTGTTATACATTGTTAATGGTAATAGAGATGTATTTTGGGTCCTTGAAAAGTCATGGAAAAGCTTTGACATTTTTCACATGAAAATGTGTGGGAACCTGGGGGGATAATTCCTCACCTGTTATGTGGATGACCACTCAGTGTTAATGGTAAATGTATCCAATTGAAGCAATACATTTCTGTGTGTGCTATATTGACCAATAAGGCTGAGTTCTATTGCTTGTGGAGCTGTGCTAGCAGCGCCTACATGTACCAGGATGCATTGCACACAAGCTTCTGATGCTCAACCAAAAGGTGGCAAAAATGTCTGCCCTCTCAGCTCTGCTGGTCTTGGCTGTCTATTCTAATTTGTCTTTAGGCTCCTGAAGAAGGTCCCCAGCATGTCCCTGTCCAAGTGAGGAGTTAAACTTTTTGAGGCTCATGTAACCACTAAACCCCTGCGCTTGCCTGAGAAGGACTAATTGCACAAACCTGCTATTTTCAAATATCTCATCTGGAGAGACTCTCACTGCAGACTGTTTTATTTTGTTCTGAAAATGTCGGCGTGCAACCTCGTTCTGTGGACGTAAACAAGGTGCAGACTTTGCTCTGTGTCCCCGTGAAGAGATAGTACAATGAGTGCTGGACGGAGTAGTGAGTGCCAACAACCCCGTCCACAGTTTGCGGTGGAAACTCTAGGGTCTATAGCTACATGTTTGAAGGGTTACTGTTGGTTGCAAACGTACCATACTGAAAGTGTTTGGTGGAAATGGGGCTTAAATTGCCCATATAGGTGTGAATGGTTGTCTGTTACTTATGTGTCAGCCCTGTGATAGTTTGGCAACCTGTCCAGGGTGTACCCAGCCTCCCACCTAATGTCATCTATCAGCTGGATAGCTCAAGCCCCCCCTGCAACCCTGAATAAGATAAGCATTTATGGATAATGAATGTACTGCAGAACTTCTTTGAGTCACATCATTTTAGTTGAGCCAGTGATCATGATGCCTATAAAGGCCTTGTTCACAGCAGACCAGCCATCTGCTGTTGTGCATACAGCATCCACTTAAGAAAGTTCAGCCTTTAGGTGACAAATATTTTCCTTGACTACCTTGTTTAACAGTGTCTGTGGTCGGATGCTTCAAGTCAATGTGTCTTTACAAATTTGTTGCAGTTGTGGCTGTCGTTGGGACTTGTTTTTCAAACCTGGTGGGCACAATTTGCATAAAAATGTGTTTCTGGGATCTGCTGTACTAATTTGTTCATGAAACTCCTTCAAATATTCATATCTTCTTCACGCATATTTTGAGATGCATTGTTGGAAATGTGGCTGGGGTGCAATACAAGCCAAGAGAACTCCAGTGAAATTTGTTTCTGAGCTGCATCTAGAACACACCCCCTGGTTCTTCCTGCCTCCAGTTGCCTCATTGTCACATCAAATAGTGACTGTGGCTCAAAGGGCTGTCAACGGGTTGTCCACTATTCTGAAGATCAGCGGTTTGATCCCTGGCTCCTCCAGTCCACGTATCAAAGAGTCCTTGGGCAAGATACTCAACCCAAAGGCTGCTCCACTGGTGTGTGAGAGTGTGTGAATTGTTACTGAGTAGCAGGTGGCACCATGTAAGGTAGCCTCGGCCACCAGTGTGTGTGAATGGGTGAATGTGACATGTAGTGTAAAAGCACTTTGAGTAGTCAGAAGACTAGAAAGGCACCATATATGTGCAGTCCATTTACCATTTACCATCAAATGATGCTGCTGGATACAGGACGAACAACAGATTTTCCACCTGCGATCTCGGCTTTCCCTGTCAGTGCAGCACCCACTGAGGAATTTATTTATTGCTCCAAACACAGGGACCTTCTTCAAGACAGAGCCTAAGATAATAAAGATAAGATAAAACTTTATTAATCCAGAGGGAGATTGCTGTGCAGCAGGTACCATACAAAATAGAAAGAGTGCAAACATACAAATTTTATATTATGTACATTGCCAAAATCAGGTTAAATATAGGTTAGTTTGATAAAGGTTAGGTTAGATAAACAGTATATGTACAGTATCACATCTGAGGTGTGGGTAGTGTAAGACAAAGAGTGCATGAATAATGTAGAATGTATATAATTATGTCCATGATATTGCACTTTTGTCCCCTGAGAGAGAGAGAGAAACGGTGGAGGGGGGAGGGAGCGAGGTAGAGCGGGGGAGATAACAATCAAACACAGCAGAACAGATCTAAAATAGAGGCTGGAGCCACGTCAGCACTCCATGTCTCTGCTGTCCATCTCTCTGCATGAGGTAGATGAGTCCGAAAGTTTGAACAGGAGGAAAGGATTTCCTGTGGCAGCAGTGTATTGCTGAAGGTGCTCCTGTGTGTGACCAGCACATACTGTAGTGGAGAGGGTGAAAGTCATTGTCCATGATGCTCTGTCATTTGTGCAGCATCCTCCTCTCACAAGACACCACCACCAAAGAATCAAGTTCTACACCCAGGACAGAAAAACCCTGCCTGATTATCATGCATGTTCTATCCAGGGGGTGGATGTGGACACTGCACAAGTACCTGGGAATGCATCTGAACAACAAACTTAGTACAAGAAGTCCTTCAGAGGCTCCGGTCATTCAATGTTTGCAGTACTATGCTGAAGTTGTCCTAACAGTGTGTGAAGTAAGTGAACCAGGTAGGATGTCTTCCACAGCACAGCTTGAGACCCAGGTTGAGGTAAAAGATGTAGTGGAGAACTTCACACAGTTGGGCAGCACACACTTTGAGTAACCTCGGGACCCACAGCCTTACTTCGGTGGAGTCTGCACAGTTCACCTGGAGATATGGTGCTGTTGTAGGAGAGAACAATTTAGAATTGAAGGGGGAAGATTGTAGCTTGTGAGGCTTCTCATGCCACTCAGTACATCCTTTATGTGGTTCTGCTGGGGCCTCATTTATTAAACTTGCATACGCACAAATGAGGATGTACGCTAAAAAGTATTAAAAACTGAGCATATGCCTGCCAGTCCGCAGTTTCCTTTTAAAAATCCCAAATCAACGATATGACTGTGTGATGTTGAGCCAGCACTCATGAAATATTGAGCTGAATTTGATTTGAGATTTGTTGGCTCATATCTTTCACAATTGCAAATTGCATATGGAATAATTATGGCTCTCTAGCACAGGCACAAATAACACTGCTGCATTTAAAGGTTTATGATAAAGTGGATCTAAAAGTAATGTGTAATAGTAGTGTGTGTGTGATAGGAAGTGAAATTAAAAGTGTGTGAGGCATCATTATACGTACACTGATTCCTCTCACATTAAGCTTCAATTCACCACCTCAACATCTGCGTTGCCAATTTTCCCCTATCTCCAAAATGCGGATATACATGGGTCAAAGTTTCTGTTAATTTATGCACATTTCCTCGTCAAGTTATTTTTAAATCCCAATGCTTAGAAAGTGGCGTGCAGACATTTCAAGCCCTTTATTGTGCGTATGCAGTGGTTATAAATGAGAGTTTTTCTTCCTTCTATAGCATTCCTTTCCTTTGAACTCTTTTTTACCTCCTCCTTGCCCCCGTCTCTGAAGGCCTTCTTCTTCTCATTCAAAAGGACCTTGATGTCTCTGGTGAACTAGGGTTTGTTGTTGGGTAATTAGCATTCTCTGATGGAACATTATCCACACAGAAGTTGAGGTGCCCTGTTAGATTTGAGATCATCAGTGTCCTCACATGTAAGCTACAAAGCGCATCCCAGTCTGTAATTCTAAAGCAGCCCTGCAGAGCCTGATTGGACTGTTGTGACCATCTCCTTATAGTCTTAGTAGTCACAGGCTTGGATTAAAGGCTTATTTAGGGGTAGAAGGTGGATGAGGTTGTGGTCTGATCTTCTGAGGGGAGGGAGGGCCATGGAGTTGTATGCATCTTTAACAAAAGCATACAGCAGGTCCAGTGTCTTATTTACCTTTGTTGGACAGTCTACAAAACGCTTGAATGTGGGCAGAGCTGCAGCCAAAGTGACAGCATTGAAGTCCTTGGATAACTTAGAACATTGCAGCATGAACAAGCAACACTGACACTAACTCCAACAACTCCTTCATGCCACCTCCAGACCCGCAGCACTTGATCCCGATCAATTAAAAAAAAAAGCCTTTGTACCAGTGCTGGCAGCAGGCAACTGCTGTGACTGTGGTCCTGTTATCGGCACTGGAAGAGCAAGTTTTGGCACTGGGGGGTTAGTTGGTGATAAAAGCTGCCTTCACTGCTTCCAGATCAGCCAATAGCAAAATGTTATTGCAATAGCCAGGTTTGAACCTGTATAATGCATATTTATAACACAATATGAAAAGTTCAAATACTTTGCACTCAAATGTCAAGATTTAAATTTTAATCATCAACAACACTACTGAATACCCATATTTATTGGTTTTCAACCGAAATAAGTGGATCTGGGGTTAAGTTACTCTTTATGTCATATTTAGTCAAGTATGCTAATGGCACAGTTCTGTCTCTGCTTTCAGGATGCTCACAGCTACACAGTTCAACTCTTCATGAGTTTGTGGAGTGGTGCCTTGAATTTAATGTCACAACAAGGTCAAGGAGAAAGTAGTGACCGCCAGCTAGCAGCCGGAACTACTCATCACCGCTATCACAGGAAGCCTGTACAGATTGTTGAGGAGTAGAAGTACCTGGACACAATCTTTGATAACCTGCTGAAATCTGCCTCCAAATCAGAGGAAATCTTCAGGAAATGCCAGGCAGTGTTTCCCACAGGAATATATTTTATGTGTGGTGGATCTCACTGGACTGTGGAGTATGTAGTTTCCAGGGGAATGCAGCTGCTTTCCCACTTTTGTCAAAAGTAGGTTGGAAAACTAGAGACAACACTAAAACTATAAAACTTTACTGCTCCTAGTATTCAACAATATTGTGACAGACTAGTGGAGTGGTATGAGAGGAATTCACTCATTATTAATCCAAAGCAGACACAAGAGGTCATTTTTAGTCTTCCACCAGTGAATTCATATCCTCTGCCAGCTGCTGTCAGTGACACACAGATTGAACAAATTTCCTCCTATAAATATCTGGGCATCCATGTGGAAACTGCTTTGTGCTGCAGTGCACATGTACAGTAGATCACATCTGTAGTAAAGTACAACAACACATTTACTTTCTTCAGGTCTTTCTTCAGGTCTTTTGGAGCAAACAAACAGATCATGTTATTGTTTTTCCAATCTCTAATACAGAGTGCATGATAGAGATTTGATATTTGCTCAAAGATTTGTGGGCCAAGTGCTTGAGTCAAGTTTCCAGACTGTGCATACTAAAAGAATGTTGTCTGGCTGATATGTCTGATCCCTCTCACAATATTTGAGGAATATTAGCCTTTGCCATCACAAAGAAGATTTAGAGTCCCACAGGCTTGATTGAACAGGTCGAGGAGCTCATTTGTTCTGCAGTTTGTCAACTTATTAAAGCAGAGTACGCTTCTAGGTAGCCTGGGTTACACACTGACTGTAATAGGTAATGAGTAATATGTTGCACTATATCCACTTTTCGTAACGTCTGCTGTGATTTGTAGTGTTTGTTCTATGACTATGTTGTTCATTGCGCCACAAATAAATAAATGTAAATAAATAAATAAACCCTGCCAGGAGCATTAGTATCTCCCAAGGAAGCTCAACTCCTCAGGGGTCAGCAAAAACATCCTTGCAACATCTGACTACACCTTCATTGAGATCTTTAGAGGTTCCACTCCATACTAAAGTATGGATACTAAAGTCGGCTTGCAAAATTCTACAGGACCTCTCACAGATCCTGTACCTCACACGTCCAGTTCCCTGTGTCTGAGTGGCTCTCCTCAGGATGCTGGCTTTGCTGCCCAGGCGATACCTGTAGCACAGAGAGGAGAAGGGCAACCTTTGTCGCCAAGGCTGCACAGTTCCTCAGCTCCCGGCCATCTATCAGTCTTCACTGAATCACCATACAACTATATATATTATAGAACTACCCTTATACTTATACTGTGTATACTACATCACACTTTTATTGCACAAATCAACCATGGTGCAGGCGCCTATGTTTCCAGTTGCCTCTCCATCAGCTCCATGAAGTGTGGGATAAATTTATGCTCTTACGTCTATTTTGCAAGTGTTGGTGGTGCTTTTTTGTGGATGGCATTGGACGGTGGTGGTGAGTCGCTCACTGGTATAAGGTAATCAACTCACCAGTCTGTGGGCTCCTCCTGCTGATATGGAAAAGATGGAGAAGCATCCTGCTAACCATTGTACAGAAGGCCACTGTAAACTGGTTGACCTCTGTGCTGCATCAGTTTCGGGTTTGGAATATCAGGAACTGTAATAACCTTTGATTCAGTGAAACTCAACCAGATTACTCTTTTTCTTCATGTGGATCTGACAGAGCAGAGGACTTCGGTGTGAAAAGGGAAGGGGGCAAGGGTTTTTACCGTGAATAAGGACTGGTGTGACAGCCCCTATTTGGGAGGAGCGGCCATGCAGCAATCTCACTGGGGTCTGTATGTGTTTACAGACTACAATGCATTTCCCAGTGATGCAAGAGATGGAGCCAATAAGACTAAGGAGGATATTTTAGGACACCACTGTAGATGTCACCGATGACATCAAATAATTTAGGGAGTCTGTAGTGAAATTAATTTGTAAAACAAATCAAACAACTGTATCCAAAACTACAGTTAAAGGTCCAGTGTGTAGCATTTTGTGGCATCTAGTGGTGAGGTTACAGAACTAAAACTCCCCTGTTTGTCAAGCAATAGGAGAATGACAGTGGTCGATGTTAAAACATGAAAATGCGAATGGCTTTAACTAGAGCAAGTGTTTGGTTTGTCTGTTCAAAAAAAAAAACATGGCGGACTCCTTGGAAGGGGACCCACTCTGGATGTTGATATAAACGGTTCATTCTAAGGAAACAAAAACACAATGAATCTAATTTTCAGATGATTAAAACCTAATGACAATATAATTCAGTCAGGACCACTTTAGTCAAAGAAAAGCATCTCTATTTGATATTTGGCCAAATGACTTTACACGCATGTGAGGAAAGGCAGACAGAGCAAACCTCCCTGCCCTTTCATGCGCCTACACAGAGGCCCCAGGGGCTGTAGACATGCCGCAATTTTTGCACACTCAAATTCATTGTTTTCAATGTAGACACGTGGCAGGCACACTCAAAAGCCAGAGCAATGCCAGAGGAATGCCATCACGGCGCGCATGAGTGCCTTTTTTCAGGGTGCAACAGCCGTGGCGATACCTGTAGCACAGAGAGGAGAAGGGCAACCTTTGTTGCCAAGGTTGCTCAGTTCCTCAGCTCCCGGCCATCTATCAATCTTCATTGAATCACCATACAACTATATATATTATAGAACTACCCTTATACTTATACTGTGTATACTACATCACACTTTTATTGCACAAATCAACCATGGTGCAGGCGCCTATGTTTCCAGTTGCCTCTCCATCAGCTCCATGAAGTGTGGGCTAAATTTATGCTCTTACGTCTATTTTGCAAGTGTTGGTGGTGCTTTTTTGTGGATGGCATTGGACGGTGGTGGTGAGTCGCTCACTGGTATAAGGTAATCAACTCACCAGTCTGTGGGCTCCTCCTGCTGATATGGAAAAGATGGAGAAGATGGGTAATGTACTAGCATCCTGCTAACTATTGTACAGAAGGCCACTGTAAACTGGTTGACTTCTGTGCTGCATCAGTTTCGGGTTTGGAATATCAGGAACTGTAATAACCTTTGATTCAGTGAAACTCAACCAGATTACTCTTTTTCTTCATGTGGATCTGACAGAGCAGAGGACTTCGGTGTGAAAAGGGAAGGGGGCAAGGGTTTTTACCGTGAATAAGGACTGGTGTGACAGCCCCTATTTGGGAGGAGCGGCCATGCAGCAATCTCACTGGGGTCTGTATGTGTTTACAGACTACAATGCATTTCCCAGTGATGCAAGAGATGGAGCCAATAAGACTAAGGAGGATGTTTTAGGACACCACTGTAGATGTCACCGATGACATCAAATAATTTAAGGAGTCTGTAGTGAAATTAATATGAACTTTTATCCAAGTTCAACTTTTGGAAAGCAGCAGTGCGCACAACATGTCATGTTACAAGGAACAGCCAATCACAGCTGACAGATATCTTTCCCTTCTTCTATAAATATCAGTCTATAGTAAATATGGAAAGGTTGGTCATTTTAGGGCAGGGCTACCAGAGCTTTTCATCTGTACCACGGACAATATACCCGCACACAATAGGCCTACACACAAACAGCACCTGGAAGAAGATCAACTCTGCACTCAGGATTTCAGGTAAATAGGTTATACAATGCTTGTTAACACTGCGGTCTTGAAAGCTAGCTCAAAAAAGGCATAAAAGTAGTAGTGCTTGTTACCACTGCGGTTTTGAAGGGAGTTAAAGATGCGGTATGCGTACGGCCCCTAAGGCAGGGAGAGCAGCAGCAAAGACCCCCCGGGAACAAAACAGAGCCAGCGTCAGTGACAAACAGAAATGACATTGATAAGTCAGACTCAGCCTGAAAAGGAGGAGCTGGGGTGGAGGCAGGTTGCAAAGAGGCTTCCAGAGCAAGCAGCAACAGATGGCAGGCTAAAGCAGTTTAAACAGGGTGCCTTAAATGAGATTTGCCAATTGGTTGCGTAGAAAGGAATCATGTGATCCATCAGTTGACTCCTTGCAATGAATCAGCTGATTGGGCTGCTTGTAATCAGCTGATGTAGCTGGGACATGAGCTGAGCTTGTCAACATGGCCTGCCTGAACTAACACTATGCTCAGTTTAGGAATATTATGAACCATTTCAGCCAATAGATGGCCCTAAATCCTACACACTGGATTTTTAGATCATTCCACAACCAGAAATTATGGATTACCAGAGTCATTTGGCAAAATGAAGAATTATAAAGCAGCAGCCAATGATGTTAAAAAAAAAGGGAAAAAAAGGACTAAATTACAGTGCACAAGTTAAAGGAGCTGATTAGATTGTATCTCTCTGGAGTTTTACCTTGTATGATTCAAAATAAATAAATGACTGATTTTTATATCATAATCATTATTATCATAATGTGTACAGCTCATTTTTGCACTAATACTACTCTCTCTTTCTGCCTTTTTCTCTGTGTGTGTATGTGTGTGTGTGTGTGTGTGTGTGCAGCTTATCCTTGCCTCTGCAAATTGCTCCCTCGGGACAAATAAAGTGTTTTGAATTGAATTGAATTCAGACACAGATTCTCTCTGAGTTCCCTGTAAGTGTGTTCTTTGAGTTAGGATGTGAACAGGGAGAGTGCAGAGCCTGATATACCCAGCTCTTAGAGGGTGGAGAGGTGGAGCTGGTGCTTCAAAATTTTACTTGATGATGGTGCAAGATGAAAAATCACAGGATCATTAACGTTTTTACAAATCATTCTGTGCAGAACATGAATGTCTGCACTAAATGTCTGAATCCTTCTTGCCTTGTAGCTGTATATTAAGACCTTATAGCCAGTGTGGCAGCAGTGGAGCCAGATGTGGTCACAAAGCCTCTATTGCCATGTCACAGTGGTTGTTATTTGTTGTGATGTCACAGTGTTGTTCACCATATGTCTCTCCCTGGAGAGGGGCGGCTCTCCACTGATTAGCAGAACAGCTTGTTGCCTAACAGGCCATGAGGTTGAATGACCTCTGGGGGTGAACAGAGAGCCATGTAATTTGCTTGATGGGACAAGGTTGTAACACTGTTGGTGTGTGTGTGACAGTACGTATATATGCGTGTGTGTGCATGTCATCATTAAATGGACTCACTGATCACAGTTGTGATTTGTAAGTGGAGCTGAAAAAGCTGTTAATACATGAACAAAAGCATCCTGCCTGTCTTTGTCCCTGTGGCCTCCCTGATGCTCTGCTGTCTACAGCGCGGGCTGATCTCATGCTTGTGCTTCTGTGCAAAACAAAAACAGATAGTTGGGTTGAAATTCTAATTCTATTATCTCGTTTCTCCTGTTGTCAGTGAGACTAATCTGTGACACCCAGGCATTAGCATTTTGCAGATGCTCACCCATAAAACTGTGTGCCATCTCTGCTGCTTCCACCACCAATTACAGAAATTGCATGTGAGAGAATTCAAGCACACATGGTGTTAGACCGTGTGTAATTGTGTGAGTGTTGCACATATGCATGCGTAGCTACTTGCTCTTTGCCTGTGTGTTACTGCTATTTATGGTTGGCCAGCCATAAAAGTGTCTCCTCCAGCTTTCTCTCCTCTGTTTATACAATCATCCAGTCTAGCAGTTCACCTTAACGGCTCACACCACAGCGCTGTGGATGGGGAGCACAGCAGCACCTGCTTTCCATTTCCGGAATTTGATCAGTATTGCAAATAAAAAGCAAACTGCGTATTGTATTCCATCAAATCTTCCTTTATCTTACAGTACTTTTCAAAGCTTACACAGTGTTGTAGACTGATGTTTGTTGCTGATGTGTTTATTACCTCTGCCAAGGAGATTATGTTTTTGGTTGGGTTTGTTTTTCTGTTCAGTTTTCAGTGGGATTATGGACAAAGAGTGAGAAAGTCCATAGGGAGAGTGGGAGGGGAGGTAGATGGTCAAACAAACTTCAAACTTTCACCAGGGAGCCCGCTGTTCATTTCCTGTATGAATTATAAGACAAACCATGATGTTTTTTTCTAAACCTAACCACATTCTTTTGTTACCTAAACCAAAGAAAATAAACCTAAAAATCCAGTGTTTTACAGATGTTATAAGTTTATATACAAAACCCCTGTATGTATGCCACAAACTGTAACTGTACATTTCCTGTGTAAACTGAAATGTATCTAGAAAAGACACAATGCATGTAACAAGCCTAAATTGACATGCTGTCCCTCAGTGTCCAAAACAGACGCAGGAGGATAGATGGATAGTGTCATATGTAGGTCCTCTGACAAAGCAGTGGTATTTGGAGAGTTGGGATGAGAATGTGTTGGAACAACCATCATAGTATGAAGAGTAAGAAAGTCCACATCAGGCAGGAGGAGGGGAAGTGGACGGGTCAGACAAAACAAGAGTAACACCCAGGAGACCTCAGTTCGTGTCCTGTTTGAAACCAATAGTTGATGTTGCTTAAAACATATGTACACGACATAATGTTATATAACATACTTATTTTGACCAAAAACATGATCCATTTTTATACCGAACTTAAGTTTATCGTCTGAACCAAACAGCAACTGTTTCACAACATTAACCACGTGTTACAGTGTGTGTCAGCTGTGAATCACATAGATACCCTAACACATAATTTATAGTCCTGCGTCGAATCGACGCGTAGGTTATGCCGTAGCCTACGCCGTAACCTAACATGCATCTCCCCAGAATTGTAACTACGTGTCGTGGTGACGCAGACCTCCAGTCTGTCGCTGTATACTGACAGCATTTCCCTGAGTGGAAACGGAGCTTGTATTTACTTTTAGTTCACAGATAAGAAACAATAAATTGTGAAGACAGTAAAGCCTCCACTAAAATAGCATTTTAAGTCTTGTGTGTGATTTATCCTTCAGGGATTTATCCAGGTTTCATATGAGAAGAGGGAAAGATCACTGGCCGCTAGGCTAATCAATACAATGTAAAATGCCATAGGCTCGTGCTAATAACGTTAGCATGTTGTATTTGTTTAAAAAACGTGTTTAGTATAAGACAGTTGTTTTGTGGGTGAACCTTGTGAGTCGTTATAGAGCCAAATTGTGTGCCATTACCTTTGTTAAATGTTGCCGTTGTCCCTGGTTTTATATGAGAAGAGGAAAAGATTGTTAGTTACTAGGCTAATTTATACAATGTAAAATGCCATAGGCTTGTGCTAATAATCTAAGCATGTTGTATTTGTGGGGAAAATGTGTCCAGATAAAGACAAGTGTTTGTCTGTGAATGCTGCCAGTTGTAGTGAAGCTAATATGTGTACTTGTGTTTAAAACTGTCTCTATTAAGACATGTTTAATGTGTGTTTTGGGTGTGTTTTGAATCACAGAAATCTCTGCCGCTGACTAGTGTTTTGGAGGTGTAACTGCAGAGTGACACAGACACACCACCGCAGAAGTAAAGATGCTCACAACGGCATAGGCGACGTGCATAGGCTATGTGCGTAGGGTCTACGCATGACCATAAATCCCCTTTAAAGGGTACCCTGTTTGATGCTGAGGGCTGTGACAAAGCATCAATATTTGACAACCTGGAAATAAGAACAGATTGCAGACTGATATCGCACTCATCACCTCAAATAATACTTTCTGAAAATTGGAGCTATTCATTTGAGGTTTTTTACTTTCTTTCAGACATAGGCTCCAGCACATCAATCAATCAATCAATCAATGTTATTTATAAAGCCCAATATCACAAATCACAATTTGCCTCACAGGGCTTTACAGCATACGACATCCCTCTGTCCTTTGGACCCTCACAGCGAATAAGGAAAAACTCCCCAAAAAAACCCCTTTAACGGGGAAAAAAAATGGTAGAAACCTCAGGAAGAGCAACTGAGGAGGGAATCCCTCTTCCAGGATGGACAGACGTGTAATAGATGTCGTACAGAACAGATCAACATAATAAATTAACAGTAATGCGCATGACACAATGAGACAGAAAGAGAGACAGAGAGAGAGAGATAGAGACAGAGAGAGATGCAGGACAGACAGTAATGACAGTAGCTTACAACAACATTAATGAAAGTAATAATATTATAATTAATAATAATATATTAATATCTGGCAGTATACATGTGTGACAATAATCATATGTGTATAATAACAGTAGAAGTATGACTAATGATAACAGCAGCAGCAGGAGGCATCTGGCAGGACCACGGCAGCAGCACAACCACACACGTCACACTATCCAGGCACCACTGCAATACGAGTTAACTTGAGAGACAGTGGAGCACAAAGGCTCCGGAGAAGAAGCCGAGTAAGTGACATCCAGAATGGCCGAGTTAGCAAGATGCAGTAATAGGACATGAGAGAGAGAGAGTGAGAGAGAGAGAGAGAGAGAGAGAGAGAGAAGGGGAGAAGGTGCCCGGTGTATTATAGGGGGTCCTCCGGCAGACTAGGCCTAAGTCAGCCTAACTAGGGGCTGGTACAAGGCAAGCCTGAGCCAGCCCTAACTATAAGCTTTATCAAAGAGGAAAGTCTTATGTCTGGTCTTAAATGTGGAGACGGTGTCTGCCTCCCGGTAACAGGAAGATGATTCCACAGGAGAGGAGCCTGATAGCTGAAGGCTCTGGCTCCTGATCTACTTTTGGAGACTTTAGGGACCACGAGTAACCCTGCATTCTCAGAGCGCAGTGTTCTGGTGGGATAATATGGCACTATGAGCTCTCAAAGATATGACGGAGCTTGACCATTTAGAGCTTTATAAATTAACAGTAGGATTTTAAATTCATTTCTGGATTTTACAGGGAGCCAGTGCAGAGAAGCTAAAACAGGAGAAATATGATCACGTTTCTTAGTTCCTGTTAGTACACGTGCTGCTGCATTCTGAATTAGCTGGAGAGTTTTTAAGGACTTACTAGAGCTACCAGATAATAGAGAGTTACAGTAATCCAGCCTTGAGGTAACAAAAGCGTGGAACAATTTTTCTGCATCTTTTCAGGTCAGGATAGGCCTAATTTTCGCAATATTACACAGATGAAAAAATGCAGTCCGTGAGGTTTGTTTTAAATGAGAATTAAAAGACAAATCTTGATCAAATGTTACTCTGAGGTTTCTTACGGTAGTGCTAGAGGCCAGAGCAATGCCATCTAGAGAAACTATGTCATCAGATAAAGAGTCTCTGAGTTGTTTGGGGCCAAGAACAATAACTTCAGTTTTGTCTGAATTTAACATCAGGAAATTGGTGCTCATCCAGGTTTTTATGTCTTTAAGGCAGTTATGGAGTTTAGTTAATTGATTACTTTCTTCTGGCTTCATCGATAAATACAACTGTGTATCATCCGCATAACAATGGAAATTTACAGAGTGATTTCTAATGATGTTACCTAAAGGAAGCATATATAGAGTAAATAGGATTGGTCCGAGCACAGAACCTTGCGGAACTCCAAAACAAACTTTAGTACGTAAGGATGACTCATTATGAACGTGAACAAAATGAAAACGATCAGATAAATAAGATTTAAACCAGCTTAGTGCAGATCCTTTTAGGCCAATTAAGTGTTCCAGTCTCTGTAGCAGAATTTGATGGTCAATAGTGTCAAACGCTGCACTAAGATCTAATAAAACAAGTACAGAGACGAGTCCTTTGTCTGAAGCAATCAGACTGCAGCAATAGACTGTAAAAATAATAGAAGTAGCTACTATAACGTCACACATTGGTTGTGAACTCCTGTTTGATGTTTTGGAGTCAGAAGTGATCATACTCTAACAAGAGGTTGGAGCTGTGGAAGAATGAGGAGTGGACTGAATCTGTAGCAACGCCTTGAAGACAGCCTGTCACTCAAGCAGCCCTGCCCTTAAATATGTATAACTTTAAGCCTTGGCAAAATGTTTGGAATTTGTACTCTTTTTCTTTTCCTTTTTTTTTTTTTTTAGATATTTAAAAAAAATGTGTCTGTTTGTAAATTGGTGATAAGCATGTACAGCTTTCTTTCATTTTTTATGTTAGGTGGGCTCCTTGTTACAAGCCCGCAGGTTTTTTTTTTCCATCCCACATGTGCAGAGATAAAGAACTGAAGTATTATAACTGTATATAAGCATATATTTGACTTGAGATCAGGATCCCACAATTAATTTGGGATACATGTTAACAAATTCAGTTATATCCATTTTGAATGTCTGTAAAATGCAAAGTAAGCATTTCACCCATACAGCAGACTGCACTGGTGCTGATAAAGATATGGAAAATTTCAGCAGCGGTACAGATAAAAATACAGAACCTCAAATAAAGATTAGTATGAATAATTAAAAGAACAAAAGATATTACTTCAATTAAATAACTTATCTTTCTTTTTTAAGAGTCTGTAGCTGATCCTAGTCTGTTAAAAGTGCAGGAACTTCACAAGAGATAGACACATGAATTGGTTTTACTATGTATAGACGTTTTCATACTGCAGGCAGTGAAAGTGTCATTCGTTTGTTATTCTGTCGTCTTATGTGCAAATGAAATGAAAGTGACGCTACAGTGGTTTAACAGGTGGAGCCCCTGCAGCCCTCTAAATGACCCCACTTTGTACTCCACTGCTTCAGACCGACAAAATAACTCTGAAGGCTACACGAGGGGAAATATTGTATTATTGCATAATCCTCCTAAATTTGCTTCCTTTAATGGTTTCTACCGTATTCTTGTCACCTGAGGCCATTCAAATTGGTCCTCATATTCCTGTATGTGCATTCAGTGTGTATTTCTAAGATATTCTTCTGGGGAATTAATATGTGTCTGCAGTCAGTGAAAAATGAAGCATCAGTTGAACACTCTAAGCTAAATCACATCCACTCGACACAATACTGAAACATGATTATGTTGCATAGAGATAAAGTGAACCTTTGCACAACAGCAAGAAGGTTATTTGATGTGTCGTAATTTGGTGTTCCGTCCGAATTAAGCTTTAACTGCAGGATGTGTGACAGAAGAAGAAGACAGCAGATAGGTATTATGGGAGGATGGCCTGTCTCCTAAAGCTGCAGAAGGAAGGCATCACAGCAGAGAATATCTGCATCCATCCTTTAGATTTTAACAAATACAAATGCCAACTCTCCACATAAACTAACTATAATACATGTCCCACTTGTGTTTTTTTTTTTTCAACAAAGTTATTAGTGAAATTCTAGCTACATTATTATCAAACAGCGGCAACCACAGCTTGTGTACTCAGCAATATCTATATTTTCGCTCCACAAATAGCTAGTCGTGCTTTTATGTTCATTATGTTTTGAGTTAGTGTTTGATTAAGTTAGTATTATTTTGTTTCAGTGTGATAGCTTTTGGTAGTTATTTGTTGTTTTTGACACAAAGCTTCTGTAACTATCAAATTCAGCGATGTTTAATGTCATTTGTATTGAGGACTAGGCTTATAGCAGTTCTCTTTTTTCAGTTGATGCTGTGAATGTCTTTCTTTCTCCTTTGTCCACTTGGTAGCAACAAAGCAATTGCATTGTATTGTACAATGTTGACACATTACCATAAATGTTGATATGGCTAATGTAAACAGTTGGTTTTACAGAGTGCTCTGGGGATGATGTTTTTCTGTAGGCTGATGCAGAAGTTGGTGTCACCTTGGTTCCCTCATTGAAAAACCTGTGGGATTTTTCCATTGGATTGCAGATAGATAATAGTTACATGTTTTATTCAGCAAGATAATTTTCACAAATGAACAGCACTTTTAGGATTTTTGAAGCCCAAATGCAATCACCAGAAGTAAAAAGCTAACATTAAGGTTATAAATAAACTACACACTGTCACATGACTAAACAGCCCTCCTACTACGAGGCTGTGTTGTTTGCAACCGCCTTTTTAAAGATATCATCATGCGTGGGGTATTAAGTGACATATTTTATGCCATAGGACAAAACGTCTCTTCAGACCTTAGTTTAGGTATCTAACCAAAAACCCACTCACTTTAAGATGAGGGAACCGGGAGTGCAAAAATGCTTGCTCATGTCTGGGTTTCAGGACTCATTCCTGGAGCACTCTTCACACACCCAACCGATACAGAACACAGTAAGCACAATCTATGTCCAATATTCACTCATCTTTCAGCTCTATTTTTAGTCTCCACCAACTCTTTCGAAAAATATCTCTCTTTAGCTGCTAAATGTTCCACTATGTTCACCAGCTAGTCTCTAACTGTGTCTGTTGCTGTTGAGCAGGGAGTGTACAGTGATTTTATCAGAGCTCTTTCAGTGAAACAGCTGCTGCTGGAGATGGGGTTGATGAGAGAGATGAGAGTGAACCAAAACAGTGAAGTTTCAAGCTGTACAACCAAAACAATGTGCTGAAAGATGCTAAAACAAACATGATCTGATCACTACTTTTCATATTTTGACACTTGGGCAGGAACCACCAGCACTGTTATAATGACACCAGGGGGAAGCCTTTTATGATTAACAGAAAAGGGTCATTGGTAAGTCAACTCATGCAAGCTGTTGTCATGCACCATTCACACGTTTTACTATGAAAAGTACTGCACCAAAATTCATACATTACCTATGTAATGATGAGCCCTTATTGCATTAACCTGCATTAACCCACTTATTTTGGAAGGCTGTGATCACATGAACAATGCGCTGACAGCAGTAAAGAGGGAAGCAGAAGCAGTCCCAGGCGATTGAGTTAAAAGGGAGGCTGGGGTAATGGAAGGTCACAAAACACAGGACTTTTCCCCAGAGACTGGCATTTGGAATCGTGTGAACTTTGAGTCATTTTAAGTTACATCCTCACCTTGCTTCTTTTCTTTTTCTTCTAAATCTAACCACAGTAACTTTACTTGCCTAGACCTAACCTCCTTAACGTTATGTTAATTACATAACTTTACATCAATCGTGGGGCACTAATTCGTAAAATATCAGATGAACCCTTGTGTGTGCATTCTCGTAGGATATCATATGCAGTGTAGGCGTTACTGTAACGCGTTACAGTAACGCTGTTAGTTTTGGCAGTAACTAATACTCTAACGCGTTAGTTTTTAAATTCAGTAACTCAGTTACCGTTACCAAACGGTACGTTACTCCGTTATTTTTGGCCAGGTTTTAAAACGGCGCACAGCATGCAGTATTCCTTCACAAACTGAAGTTCCCTTTCACTAAAACATTTTAGCCCTACACAATAAAAGATAGTCAAGTCAGATAGAGGTATATGAACAATTCTTACCAGAGCATCTTAATGAAACACGTCTGTCGCCATCTCTAAAGTCACTGTCGACCTGCTGGCCTCCCCACAGTGCTGTTGTGTTACATTAAGCAGTAGCGCTTCTGTAGGTTTTTAGTCCCAGTAACGCTATATCCAGCGACGTGATATCCATTGTTATCCCGAGGAAGCTTTTGTTGTGGACAGACAATGTCTGCAGTGGGTGGCAGACTCGACACCATTATGTAGCTCTTCAAATGTTCTCTTTAGCTCACTTTCCATATTTGTATCCAAGTAATGTTACCTTAGTTGTAAAATGTTTAGCTGCCTGACAGCGAGTGACTCCACTGTAGAAGACGGTTGCATGTTTCCTATACCGTTCAATCGTTTTGTCAAGTTGTAGTCTAACAGTCCCTTGGTTAAACTCCATCCACTGTCGCTTGGGCGATGTAGCTACAGGCCAATACAATACTATATACAATTTTTTTTTAACGCATTACTTTTTTTAAGTAACTGAGTTACTAACTGAGTTACTTTTTAATGAAGTAACTAGGAACAGTAACTAGTTACTACTTTTCAGTAACTAGCACAACACTGATCATATGAACCATTGTATGAGGATATATTGACTTAGACCTTAGGATCGGCAGTTAGGGTTAGGCAACAAAACTACTTGGGTAGGGTTAGGAAATGATTGTGGTTGACGTGACTAAGGGCTCATGTGACTCACATCTGATGTAACAAAATAGCTCAATGTTGACTTTTAGTATCACACAGGACACAAACCCTGGTCTCCTCGTCCTACAGCCTGGTCTCACTCTGAAGTCGTCAAAAAATGGCGCTTGATCAGTGAGCTCTGGCGCCAGACACTGATGAAAGAAGCTGTCCTTTCATGTCAGCCTGATACGTGGCCAGTCACTGTTGCTGTTTAACGGCACCCAGCAGCATCAGGAGGAAACACAGTGGAACAACAACGAAAGTTAAGGTGGCAGAAGTCCAACAAGGGCGGGGGGGTGTGAGGGGTGATGGATGGGTTCAACAATCGTTGACTTTCACCTGGGAGGCTGGTGTTTGCTTCCCGTAAGATTCTAAGGCCAGACCCTGTTATTTTTTCCTAAACCCAACCATGTGTGTGTATGTTGGCTAAATGTAACCATGTGCATTTGTTGTTGAAGCAAAAAATGTAAATTTGCAGTGTTGTACCAACATAGTGTGTTTATTTTGAAGAGACTATGCAAACTCTACATTTTCTGTGAAAACTTAAGTGTATCTTTAAAACAGACAATGCATGTAACAGGCTGAAGTTGACACGACATCCCAGAATGTGGAAAGTCCATGACCAAACATTGATATGTGCAACACATTCTCACTCCAGCCTCGTCACATATAGATGTTTGGTAATGGACTTTTCACGTCCACATATGACGTGCAAGGTGCCCTGGGTACGTTGGTTGTTGACATTCTGGGACACTGTGTCAAGTTCTGCCTGTTACATGCTTTGCCTTCTTTCAAGATTACTTCTTTTTATAGGAAAGGTCTCTTTTACAGTCTCTTTCAAAATAAATGCACTACGTTGGTACAAAGCCGCAAACTGAATTTTTTCCCCCTTCAATAACACACATGGTTGGGTTTAGGCAACAAAAAGAAGTGGTTAGCATTAGGAAAATAGAACAGGGTTTGGCTTTAGAATCTTACTGGACACAAACACCGCTCTCTTGGGTGAAAGACGATGGTTGTTGGATCCATCCACTGCCCCTCCTGCCTGCCCCACTTGGACTTTCGCCGCCTTAACTTTCATCCTTGTCCCAACTCATTTCCCCCTGACGTTGCCAAGCGCCATTAAACTATAATGGCAACTGACCGCGTATAATGTCCACGTTAAAGGTTGCCTTTTTTCATTGGTTTCTGATGCAGCAAGCCACTGCCCAAGCGCTGGATTTCGACGACTCCAGAGTGAGACTGTGCTTATATGTGGCGAGGTCAGACTGAAAATGTATTGGGTCCTGTGCTTGCTCGACACATTCCACCAGAGTACTTTTTCACTCTTTCTACCACATCAATAGCTCTGAATGTCTAACAATGACAGAGCCTGGTGCATCTCATACACACATACTAAAGGGTGTCCCGAGGGTAACTCTGCCCGAGCAGTGAATTTTGATGCCCTGGGTGTGACAGCAGGCTGTTCAAACGCTCCACTGTGCTGAAGGGAACTGAAGTCGAGTGGTAATCCTCTGCAAGTTTGTCATTACGAGCAACACCTTTCATTTTACATTAAGTCATTTGATCAATTCTTATGATAAAAAATATATGAAACATTTTGATTATAGTGCAGCTTTAAATGATGAGACTGAGTGATGTTGGGGTGAGGTGTTTATCACAAGAAAAGTTTGATTTATTCATTTACAAAATATGAAGATAATGCGCATTTATTGAAACGTTACTGTGTTGCTGCCAAAATAACGACTTTGTGCAACTGACCATAAATCAGTTGTTAAAAACGCGCACACTGCATTGTGTGTTTCATAATTAATATATATTCATAATATAATTCAGATGAAAAATAAGAACTATGGTGCTTTTCACTACACTGCTTATCTTTGTAAGAGATTTAGACTTCACTGATGTTGTTGTGGTGTAGAAGCATGATATAGTGAGCAAAACATTAAACATATTACTCCAATTTGCAGCCAAATCCTTGTGAAAGACCGATCTAATCTTTGGGTTAGTGGCAACAATCTATAACAACTCAAAATATTTGGGGTTTTAGCAGTAGGGTTAGAATATTTTTTTGCTCTCGGGTGCAGATTTCAAATGCTACTTGGTTTGCATCAACTGGAAAGTTTTTCAGATTACATGAATGTAAAAAAAAAAAAAATAATAATAAAAAAAAGTAAATAAAATATCTTGCTACTTAGTTATAATGAGCTCAGTAGCTACAGCCCTATTTTCATCCCCACTGTCCCTAAAGGTGATGATGATGATCTGAGGAGAAGGAGGAGGAGGGAAGTAGGAGGAGGAGGAGGAGGAGGAGGAGGGATATCACCAGTTAATAACCTCAGCCTCCTCTGCCTGTCAGCATCATGATCGCAGAATGTAACGGGAACCCCTCAACAGCGGAGCCGCGCCGTGATGACTGTCCGCGGGCAGAGCTGCAGCCCAGTGACGCTTGACATCTCTGCCATCCAGTAGTTGATTCCCTCAAGCCGCGCGGTGTGATTCTGGAGCCTTGGCACACTCTCACCACTCAGAGGCTGCCTCTCCGGCGCGTACTTTGCTCCGACACATTCCTCCGAGGCTTCTCCTTCCTTCTATCTGGGGATTTGAAACTTGAGCGACTTTTACCGTCGCAGGCAGAGAAACAAAAGGTCGGACGGATAGTGTCAGCGTGGTGAATGTAGCGGCAGGCAGGCTGGGTGTCTGTCTGCGGGGCGCACAGCGGTGCTGCTGGACCAGCCGAGAACGCACCAAGTCCCGTCCCACATCCCCGTTTTACCCCCCCGTGTCCCGAACACAGCAAACATGATTCTCCTCGGGACTGTGCTCGCTCTTTTCTTCTCAGGTACGTTCACTAATTTCACTATTACAATAAAAAGAAGAAAGGATTTAATGTTTTTGGTGACGCGCAAAAATCACAGTCTTTGTCTCCTTGACTCGCAAGTTAGATAAGATGAGGATGGAGAGTCGCACTTCATTTGTAGCCTCACATTTTGCTCCAAAGTAAAGAGAGATGTGTCTGCATCTTGTTGTTATCTACTCCCATTACTCCCAGTTGCCTTTTTTGTGGCTCCTTTGGTTAATTTCACGCTCTTGGTGCCACGGGGATGGAAAGAAGAGTGTTTTATTTCCTCCTAACTTTTAAGCACAGTGAAAAGAAATCTTATGACCATTTAAATCCCCAAGTATAATATTGTCCCAATATATCAGTGTTTGGCTGCGGTCCTGTGCTCTGAGTTCGAGCAAGATATTAAATCTCAGCTATTTCTTTATCCAAAGCGCCACTAGGCTACGCCCTTCCAGCTCCGAGCACTGCACGGAAACTTTCAAATGATGACAGAAACATGCTGACTGAAAGACTGGCAGAGCCTCAGAAAGACAGCTGTTTTATTGTTTGGGGTGTTTTTGTTATAGATTTATGGAAGCTCGAAGAATCCCTCTGATTTGTCATAATAAAACAGCCCACAGAAAGGACATTTTACAACATTTTAAATATAAAATTAGCTTACAGATTTATGACAGTTCTGAAATTATGTATTTTTAAAGCCATATTTGTCCCATTTTATTTGATTTCACTCTATTGGCAGAATAAAATTATGAAATTTTCAGATGAAAAAAGGCATGAAAAGTACAAAAACAGTTAATATAGCCTATAGGATATAAGTATATGTCTGTATAGATTTGACTAGGCTTTATAAGTTCCAGAAAACAAGAAGGGCCAATGAACAGAATTTGATCCTGCATGGGCCTAATGTTGTATTTTGTCCCATTTGCAGACGACCAAAAATGCATACAAAGTACTATGTGTGTGTGTGTGTGTGTGTGTATACATATGTATATATAGCTGTTTTTCTACATATGCCTGTATAGATATAAGTAGGCTATAAGAGTGTCCAAAAATGTGATCCCCAAAGAGATTTTAAGATGTTGAACGACTTTATCTTGGCTAACTTTGGAAAATACTGGGGCATGAAATACATGTATTTTAGGGGCCCATAGTTTGGATGTGTGTATACAAGGACAAAGAGACCGTGACGACATGAAGAGATCCTGTTGTGTTTACAGTTCATGTGCCCTTACGGAGCTCTTTACAGTCCCAGAGATGTTTTTTTTCTTGGTTGTTGTAAGTAAAGAACATTTCTATCAAGTTTCTCATAGGCTATCTATTCAGATATTCTAGAACCACTAAACCTTGTTTCGGACCTACAGTAGTAGTGCAGTTTATACGCCCTTATGGATCTCTTTACAGCTCCAGAGATATTTTTCTTGCTTATTAGAGAACCTTTATAGGGCATTATTTTTTATCAAGTTTCTTTATAGCTGTTTACAGTAAATGTTTTGAACCACTAGGCCTTGTTTTGGACCTACAGTACAGTTTGCAAAATGTTTCATTTTATTCCATCGATTGTTTTTTAATGAGGGCTATCCTCCCTGATAGAGTCGTGACTGCTTTATAATGTGGAGAGAACGCTTCAATTCTTCCTTCATTTGTAGGAACAGTATTATTAATGGGCATGGTTAAAAATAATTTTTTAAAAAGGAAGACTGAAAATACCTTGATCGTTGCATGAAATTGTTTCTTAAACACACACACAGGAACGCTTTTCTCAGAAAGTTCAAAATCTCAAACCAAATGCAAATTTGGACTTTCTTTACATTTTTGAATATACCATCTGGTATTGATGTTTATGCTGCTTTGTGTTGACGACTTTGTAAGGAATGGACCTGCTGCTAGCTGTGAGCGTGGTACTGTCCTGACGACGACCTTGTTCAGTTTATTCCTTTGTCTGTGTGTGTGCTTTGTATAGGGTTAGTGTGTGCAGGAGCCTGTGTGTGGCCACTCAAAGCTTGTGAATGAAAAGAAAACAGAGAGAAAAAGGGGGGCTTTTTTTACAGCACCATAAACGTACTCGAACAGAACTTCTCTATTGTTTGTGGCACAATGCTGGGTTGTGGTCAGATCCTAAAACAACCATTTTGTGGTGCAATACGGTGGAGTTTGTGTTGTCATGGACAAGTGTGAAGGCAGTTTTAGCTAAAGAGCTAAAAGGACATTTTAGCAAGAGTGCATGGCTCTTTATTCCGTATTTTATTACATACAGTATTGATAGTAAGTATGGGTCAGTGAACAGATCAAAGCTGGACAAAGAGATAGAGAGCGATGCAAACCTCTTTGATGTTGGGCGTGATCCTGACTGAACAGCACGAAAACAAACTGCTTGATACTTGTTACTGAAGATCATAAAATGTAGAGGGAACACAAGTCTGTCGCACCCAGGTCAGTGGGCCAAAAACCTTTCTTGTCATTGACAATAAAGAATTTGCAAATGAACATACAAAGAACTTATGCAAATCATTCTAAGGCCTGAAGATTAGATAACAGCAGCGGATTGGTCAACATATTCCACACATTGTGGGTAGAAACCATTGGAAGTTTGTTAGAGACACACGTATGAAACTGATTTAATTTGTAATCAATGTCCAGGTTAAACAGGGAGAAATGTATAAGCATAAAACAAAATTTGAGTGCAAATTTAAAATCTGGTGCTATGGTCAGAGTTCAGCCTTCCTCTTTTCAGGTTGTTTTTTAAAATCAGATTCTGAGCGCTCACTAGTAGTGCTTCAACAGGGCACGCCCATGTCTGTCTGCTGTTGTTTTTATTTCTTTAAGCCTGGCGTTAAGACAAAAACAGGTCAAGAGCTGACGGAGCACAGGGGGAAGTCACCTGACATTACTAAAAAGGTGGTGTCTAACAGGATGACCAATCAGTTTCAGTTTCAGATGACTTTATGTGCCAAAACTGCCTTCACTCCTTCTCAGATGTGGACTTCAGTTACAACACTTTACTCAGTGTCTTTAATTGTATTAATACATGTCTATACATAGAATTAAATCTGTAATATGGGATATGGAAAGATTCCTTTGTAGGATTGGTTTCACTTTCTGTGGGTTCAGAGCACACTTATTTGCAGTGATTTTGGTATTCTTGGCAATTATACTTTGACAACTTAGAAAGTGTTAAAACTGATTCAGGTCCATTGGACAATTGAGGCATGTCTTAACAGTCAGACTAATAACCCAAAACCCTGAAAAAAATGCTGGCATTGTTTGGGGGTCAAACGGTCCAGATGACCCCGGCCCAAGGCCAAGGGGGAGGGCCCATAAAAAAGTTCTATGGTTGACCCTTAAATGGGATCAAGTACAACAATTTACTTACTGACTTATATCATTAACGATACAAGCTAAATGTTTTTACATGATAAATACATTTATTTTTTAGCACTGAAACACATTTCAACATCTATCAGATGCTCCCGCCCACACAGGTGTTGTGAAATGGTGTGGTCCATCTGACATGGGTCAGGTACGCGATGCGCAAAACTCAGAAGTGCCACTGAAATATTACTGCATACTGGGGTCCCTGAACAGTCTTGGTATTACATAAATTGGGGATGACTGGAAAACATAGAGTTAACAGCCATATACTCTCTACACTATTTTAGTTCTGTACATAGTTTAACTGATACATGATTAAAGTAGCCTCAAGACTGATAAATGAAAAAACAAATTATTGGTTCACTCATAATTTGATCTTGTGATTTAATACCATGCAATAACTTTGTCAATCAATGTCTGATTTGACTTTTCTCTAATCATCAATCATCATTCATTGGACGGCATTTTTCTCAGCCCAGGACAGACATGTGACTTCCTCTGCTTTTCAGAATAAGAAAATAAGGTCTAAACACAGAGAAAAGACAAAATACACATGGAAATATGATTGATTGGATTATATTCATAGGACATATCAAATTTTGCATGGCGATGTTTATATCGTCATTTCTCCCCCTCCCCCACAGGTGTGGCTTAGAGGCCCACTTTTGAAAATGTTGTCCCCCTGCCCATATTTCATAACAGCTGGCCTGACCTTAACTAAAGTGCTGCTGTTGCCTCAACCTAAGACAGGAGTATGAATGTGAATCGGAGGTTCGGATGTCAAGATCCTACACTTTGCACACCTGCCTTCCTTGCCAACCACCTCATTCTGATGCCTATGCAGTGCATGAACGTAGTGTATTGGAACATGAAAGAAATGTTGTCTCTGAACATAATCCACGCAGCAATTATATTGCCACAATGATGAAATTAAGGAAGCAGTTTTTTAACATATGAGCGAAGTCCTAGGAGACAGGGTTGCTTGTTTGAGAGCACAATCCCAGCAGCGATGTCTCAGTGAAAAACAACGGCTTTTCATGTCTCAAAGGAAAGGCAGCAATGTCTCAATAAAATCAGCGTTTTTTTGTGCTGTTGGAAACGCAGAAGTGACTCGTTAAATCACAACCAGTTTAGTTGTTTATTGGTCTCAAACAGTGGTCTGCAGCTTGGCAGGGGCCACACCATCCACCTCTCCTACACCTCCTGAAAGTCAGCTCATATACTACGTCACTTTAAAAATGTTGATATGATTGTACCAATGTAATGAATTCATGAATTGCAGAAACATAGTATGCCAACACTTTCTTGTGGTGGCTGGGCTGCTAATACAGTTGGTAAATTATTGAGACAATGACTATACTGAGGATTACACCACTTTCAAAGCATTTTTGTGTGTTTATTTCCCTCCTTGGAAACACACGTGGATATGTATTATCAAATCATCATTTCTACTTTTTCAATTTTTCATATTCACTGAGCCACTCCACATCCCCTCAGGTACCCCTGGTAACAGCAGATGTACCCTGTGGTTGGGAATCAGTGGATTATATCACTGCTGTAGCAGGACTAATGAAATTCCCCCACAGTGGCTTTATGTGAGTGCAGCCTGTACTGCAGCACGGCCCCGCTGTGTTCATTAGCCGTGTTAATGATTGTCCAGCTTGTAGTGACACTGTAATGTTGAGTGACAGGCTCATATATCTCCCTGTCTCTGCGCCTCAGGTTTACCCCCGTCCCCCCTCCTCTCTCTCCCTCAAGGCTTTCAGGTCGTGTCTGATTTTCCTTTTTTTTTTCAATCTCAATCTAAATTCCCCCTCGGATTCAGTGGCGCGTCAGAATAAATTGTTCAAGTCGTTCAATGAGGAAGTGCAGTCAACCGACGCCAGTGTGCAAACACATTTGGAGCGGCGGTGGTTGACGTCTTATCGGTGCGCAGGCAGGTGTGCATGTTTGTGTGTATTTTTAGGGGTGGGAGGGTGCGTGACAGGGCTCATTCTGCCTAGACACCACTAGTGGCTTTTTGAAGACCTATACTGATACTGATCCTTTGGAGTGAAGCTGCCCACACGGAATTTTTACCTTCTCCTTCAGATCATAACCCCTTAAAGGGCCAGTGTGTAATATTTGGCATGGTTTATTGTCAATCTGAATCTGAATCTGAATATTCTACCCATTAATATGTTTATACAAGTGTATAATCGCTATAAAATAAAATTCGTTTGGTTTTCGTAGCCTTATAGTTATGCTTTTATATATATATATATAGCAAGGGCCTTGCTTTAGAGAGGTCGCCATCTTGCGCCGCCATGTATGTACGGCAGACCAAGCGGACAATCCAGCCAGCCAGAGAACGCGTTTCGCGTGTATAAATGAACTAACGAAGACAGCGGAAGGAAGGAAGAAGGAGGAGGAAACAGCAGAGAGTGTTGGTAGTTCGTTGATAGAGAGTAGTGAAAAGTTTTTTTAGTTATAAAGTTTGCGAATGGACCACACTTACCACGCAACAGGAGAGAATGAACCCGAACTGTCATCTGCGAGGAAAAGAAGACGCAGCTTCACTCCTTGTGATGCACTCTCTGCGGCGCTTTTCCTCCTGATGATATATCTCCCCAACGATGGTAGCACTGAATCCCATTCTGTGCATTCAGCCTCTCTTCTCGCCCGCTCAGCATCAAACACATGGAGTTCCTCATCTGTATGCTCCAGCTCAAACAGGTATGGCTCTGGGTCTGTGTCCGCTACAAGAAACTCTTCAAAATCGCGTTCAAAGTCGTCCATTGCAGCTACTATAGTCCGGAGATATTGCTAGGCTAAATAAACAGCTGAGCTCTGTTTACAGGCTACGCTGTCAGTCAGTGTGCGGGCTGGAGATTGAGCAGAGAGGGGAGGGGGGTCCCCACTCAGGATGGTAAACGAGTATGTGTGTAAAGTTATGAAGTGTGTCTGTTACGCTAGAAGAGTCAGAGTTTGGAACGGAGTCTTTTACCCCCTGGAGTGTTAGTTTTTGGAGTGCTCAAATAAACTGGCCTTTTTCCCGAACGCTCCTCTGGTCTCCTGCTCGTGAGTGATTCATTACAATATCGTAACATGGCTTAGATTTCTAAATAAACATTCACCTACTCCTGAAAAAGTCGTGCGCAAGGCTTTTTGTCCCTACGAGGCCACCGTCATTTACCCGACGGGAGGGGTGAGTGAGTGAGCCCTGCAATCTAGAATTTGACCACTGATGTCACTGTTTGCAACCCATTTTACACACTGGCCCTTTAACATACATTTTTCCCAGTTTGATTCCCTGTAAAGTGAATAAGCCTCTGACTCACAGTGATAGGGTCCTACATAAAGTGATATTTTCGGCCAAAGTTTGAACAGGTTTGGTTTTTTAAATTGAGACATTTTTGACTGGCATTTTGTCCAGGCTCTTTTCACTGGTGTGAAGTGCACGGAGCTCTGTTATGTCACATACTCCCAGTGACCAATCAGAATTTAGCAACATCTGAATCATCTCAGGTAAATCAAGATGCACCAACGCAAGAAAACTAGTTGAGTTTGAATGTTAAACTGTGAATACCTAAAGATGTTTTCCTTTCAACTTAAAATTAGATCTTTACGTCTTTATGCATGACTATATTTAAAAAAATAAGATTACTACGATACTAGCCTTTTTGCAATTTACAGGCACAGTATACAGGAATTACTGTTACTGTTACTGTTTGTAAACACAACTTTCAAACTTGGCCCTGCCTCCCCACGCACACTGCAATTTGCTGTAATATTGTAATTACGTTACATTTGTTTTAATGGAAAAGCCGGTACTTAAGCATGTTAACTAAGCTAACCAGAGGAACTCTTTGTTGCTCCTTCAGAGCTTGCCAGCAAAAGTGAGGTGAAAGCCAACCCCAACTTCACTTGTTTTGGAACTTACATTGTCCACTTGATGTTTTGCCATGCTATATTTGCTTTTTGCTTTCTTTTCGGCACTGTGTCTACGATTTTTGTAGCTTTCTCTTTGATGTGTGCTGCTACTACCTGGTCGATACCTTTTAAAAAAGTCCCGACCTCATTTGGTCACTGTTTGGCTTGGGGCTGCAAAGGACTCTCGGGATAAATACACCACCACACAGTGCGTCATAAATGACGACTGAGATGGGTTACTTTTGTGTGAGCCTATAGTAGGGTTGTCATGAGAACCGATACTTTGGTACCAAGTCGAGACCAACACGCAAAAAATACGTAGGTACCTGTTTTTTTTCCGGTAGTTACGGTACTGGATACAGCTTCGCCCTCAGCGGGCCGTCTCGATTCCTGTCTAAACTGACGGGGGCAGTGTACGTGCGTCAGTCGGGTTCTATGCAGTTTCAGGGTTCGGGTAGGAACCCGGACACAAAAAGGACTACAAAATTTGGCTGCTTTACGGCATACGTCATATCCCCCTCCTCTCTTTGGAGTAGCGTAGCCGAACCGAGGTGAACAAAGTTAGACGTGGTTGTCATGGTTGAAGTGACAAAGAAAAGAAAGAAGGTGAAGGTGTTGTCCGAGGAGACAAATAAACGAAAACGTGAGAGTGATAAAACAAGAGCTCGAACAAGGATTAATATTGGCCCGGCTTTCACACGCTGGTGAGAGCGGAAAGAGGAGTAGGGATGTCCGACTGATGGTGACCTGGCGCTGTTACTGCTGTTACCCTCTACTGAGGAAACTCACTGTCTGCAGGTCGGCTGCCTCAGGTACATCTTCAGATAAAGTGTTAGCCTACATATAGACAGCTTTCATTTTAGTTTGTCTTTAACAGTTTGCTGTTAGCACCGCAAGCGCGATGTGCTTGTGTGGACCGCGATCATAAATCATAATAGTGGTGAATGAGAGACTGAGCAGATTGAAATATGGCTGTCTACATGCTAATCACATGTATTGATAAAGTATTGGCTTGTCTGGCAGAGGTTTTATCGCACTTACTCACAGTAACAAGCGTAGCTGTCGTCAACTAGAGTAATCTTGAAGTTATATTCCCTTCATCTGCACCACGGCCTCTCTGCTGTTGTCTGACTTCACTCTGTTGAGTTTGTGTGTGTGTGTGTGTGTGTGTGTGTGTGTGCACGCTGTGAGGAGGAGGGAGCCCTGACATGCAGAAAGCAGCTCATTTCTGAGTTTCGAAAATGAATTAATAAATAAAGCAATTGGCCTAATCATGAATGTACAAAATGCTATAAGTATATTTTAAATGTTCTGAAGACATGATGATCGCGCATTACACGGCCAGCTTTAGGAAGTTCACCAGTATCGTTGGCTTGTCAACAAATGCACACACAGAAAGACTTTTGCCACAGTTGTAACAGACAATTTCATCTGTAGGGGGACCCGTGAGGTAAAAAGCGCAATCCTTCATTGTGTTGCTTTAATATGGTTTAATAAAATACTAAATTAAGTTAAATGGAGTAATGTTATAATTGAAAAAAATCAAAGCACAACCACTGGTGCTTTTATTATGAAGCATCTGCCTCATCTCAGGCCGAATGTTGATGTTTTGGTTGTGAACTTGAAGCTTCTGGTTGAATGTTAGATGTTCGCAGAACCGTTACCGTAGTGCCTTTAATTGTGAGGATTGACTCTCTGTGAGCTGGAAACGCACCAACAGCTCTTCAGTTCATATATTAGTAATATTTGCATGTCACACTGGGGCTCCATGGTTGCTAAATACCACTAAATAGTCAGTGTCTGGAGCCCTGCAGATACAAAAACACAAGCCTTGCCTGCTTATATATCATCGTTTAGGAGAAGTGATGTGGGTGGGTGGAGGAGTGTGTGTGACACACCTTGTTTGTGAGTCTTTCCTTGTATGTGTGTGTGTCTGTGAGAGGAGGAGAGCCATAGCAGAGAGCAAGAAAGTGCCATAGTGAGTCACATGCCAGTGAAAAAAAAATTAAGTGACAATTTATACTTATGGTTAGTGATATAGTCATTTTATAAATCGCTGTGGAACAAGCTACGATATGGTCAAAATGCCAAACTGGAGGCTTAAGAATGGTATTTCACAAACCAATGGGTGATGTCACAATGGCCATGTCCACTTTTATTCAGTCTATGGGTAAAATTATTCTGCAAACCTTTATGATATATTGGATTTTTGAAGATTTGTGACATAGTCTCTACTGGCTGGGATAATTGACCTATGGCTAAGCCACGCCCCCCTCCACTCACTTGGACAAATTATCAACATTCAGTGACCGGGCGCTATGGCAGGTGTCACAGTACACGGCATTTCGCAGGAGGCAGTTGATGATTTTTGGGGACATAATGATCAGATGTCATTGAGAAGTAACCAAAAGGGCCTAAACTACGCATTGGAGGGATATATTCATCATTTTATTGTTGAGAAGGTTGATGAAAAGCTTAAATTACAACCCAAAATTTACAGGTCACAGTGTACGCTTGTGAACTGCATCTCGTTACCATCGCTATCAAAGACAACAAATTAAAGTGCCACTGAAGTTAAGGTTTTTGGCTCAGAATATGAGAAAAGGATAACGGCCTTTTTACCATCTTTACCAAGACTGTCTCTCCGTTAGTTTGGTGCTACAACACTGAATCATAACGTTTGCCAACCTTTGTTATCTCTGCGATTACAGATAAATGAATAAGCTCCAGAAGTTAACGTTAGCTTAACTAGAGCCCTTTGGACAACAGCTAACAATGATGTACGATCACCAAAGTACAAAACTAGAACACAATAGGCTAATGAACTCCCAGCAAACAAGGTGACATGATGAACAACGCAGCTAGGGGCTAATGTTGGGCTAACTTTAGCTAACGTTAGCTAGAGATGTTAAAGATAACTTTATATTTCTTTCCAGCAAAGTGACAATATGTTGCCTCAAACACAATGTTGACTTACCTTAGAACAGATGTAGACATCATTGTTAATCTTATTCACGTTGAGTTGATGTTGTGGTCTAACGTTACCACACAACTTTATCCAAAGGAGACACTTTTCTTGGTTGAGATGTGGTTTAAAGGGTACAAAATACACCTCGTCGCCCAGCCTCTCAGGATACCTTGTGTCAGAGTTGCATGTACCCCATGCACACCGTTTGACTTTTTTTAAACCTCAAATCTCAGAAAAAGCTCATAAAACCGAACAAAACTGACTTTCTGTAATGCATTTCAATGAACGTCCAGGCAGAGAATGTCCGAGTGTATGGGAATGGCTATACACGCTGTGATTGGCTCATTGCGTTTGAGGGCGGGACTTAGTCATATGTCAGTTGGTGAACAAATAGAGCTGGCAAGCCAACTGCTAACATGCTAGCCAGGTGGCTAGCATTAATCTGTCAAAACAGTTCTCAGAGCTTTGTTTTCTTTCTCTTTTTGTTCAGTTTATTCTGCCCTGGCATTTTGTTCACCAGTGCACACAGTTTTATTCAATTAAACATGACTGAAGAAGGAAAATAAAGCAGGTGAAAGTTCCTCCAAGTTGACACAAAACTTGTGCAGATCCACTAATCTTTAAACTAATCCGCTGACAGCTGCGAGTGATTTGAAATTATTTAATTTGCCACGAAATTTCCTTCTTTTAAGTGTTGGTGTGATCAGGCCTTCAGACTTGAGGAAGATTTTATACAACTATTTTCACAGGTTGAGTTGCATTCAACATGACCAGTAAACTAGGCTGCATGTGAAAAAATGAAAGGAATGCCCCTTTGAATAAAAGGAAAATATCAGCTGATATTTTGATACATGAATAATATTGGCCTTACTTCATCTACTGTAAACACAGTACCTCCATTTATAGCACATAAAACACACACACACACACACACACACACACACACAGGTGTCAGGTGTATGAAAGTGTAGGCTATCTCACCGTGCTAACATACCTATTACTGATGATTTCACAGCACTGCAGGGGTGTGTGCTTTGAACAACAAGAGTCCCTCCAGTCAGCAGAGAGAGAGAGAATGTCTTATCTGTATTGATCTCCAGTGACAGACGATGACGTCTATGAAGAGCAATGAGGCCAGAAAAATGAGCATCATAAACCTGCTTTGATGATAAGTGGAAAAAGCTGCTCAGAAAAGGAGAGGCGATGATTCCGGGTTAGAGGAAAGAGGGACAGAGAAAGAGAGAGAATAAGAGAGAGAGAGAGAGAGTTGAGTTTGTAAAAAAATCATTTATTCAGATAAAAATGATTCTACATTTCCAGTAGTTTCCAACAATGACAATCACAGACTACAATACGAAACTAAAAATAAATAAATTTAACTAAAGCAGCAGTTCTTAAAAAGTATTTTCCGAATCCTTTAAAGAGAAGCCTTCATAGTCCTGCACATTTAAATAAACATCCAAATTCTCCATTTTGACATTCATATTTTAACATTACTCATGCTCTAACTAGACTGTTGAAACTAATAAAGAATCACATCTGTGTCCTCTATGCAATTATTCTCATCCTACTTAAATGAATTGGCAACTTCTCTTAACCAAAAAATGAAATTCAACATTCTACCAAGTTCAAGTTCAAGGAGGCTACTCAAATCCTGCTGAACAATTGTTCCAATGTCAAGGATCCTTTGAATTCTACCAAGGACAGAGTCCTTTCTTCAAAGACATATAAGGAAATGTGTGTGTCCTCAGCAAGCATGGAGTACCCACAATTCTTTGCGCCAAACTTGCCGGAATTGAAGGCAGGGCCTCTTCAATGACACACCTGGGCACTCACTAGCCTGTTCCAATGTGTGTTTATCAAATGCTAGGAAGGATTCTTGCCTAGTCTCTGTAGGACCCAACTTGAAAGGACCTGCTCTACCAAGGAAGCATCCTTGACTTTAAGAAGCAGAGAGAGAAAGTGCGTTCCATCCACTATTTTTTTAATGCACAATTTTGGTTTGCGTGGAGAGGAAATACCAAAAATGAAAAAAAATCTTATATGCTTGTTGTGATGAACAAGTTGGTGTATCAATAAAAGGTAAATATGACTAATGGTAATGCACTGGTAACACATTCACTGAATATATGACGCAATGTTATGTCATTGTACAAGCCACTGTAAGGTCTCTTATTCATCTCTCAATGATTGTAACTCATGTCTGCACAGAGAGCTGGTACCAGTCATCTTCTAAGAGCACATAGATGTAATATTAGCTGTCTAAAACTCTCTATTTCCATTGTCCAGTTTGATCTCTGTTATTATACATCCGTTGTTTCCTTCATTTGAGGTGTGACTGGTGCCCTTGCCCTCTTCTTTAGTGGCACCTCACTGGAGAATTAGTGCCACCTACTGCTCATCTTGATAAACCAACTCACAAATATTTGCACAACAGTCGTGGATAGAGAAGCACATGAATTAGCATTTTCTTTTGCAGATTTTCTGAAAACTCAATCAAACTTTGCGCTATGTTTGGATGGAAACCCCACTAGAGAGAGAGAGAGAGAGAGTGAGTGAGTGTGTGTGTGAGAGGGAGGGAGAGATGAAGAGGATTAGAAGTGTGTGAGGTGCATGAACTTGGTGAAAGAAGTGAGGAAATCCATCTCCCTTCTTCTGTCACATTTAATGAAAAATGAGTAACTTACCTGGCCTCCATCCACCTGGTTCCATCTGATCTGAGCGCAGAGGTGTGTGTGTGTGCAGTGTGTGCATGTGTGAGTGTGTGTGTGTGTCATAGCGTTCTTCTCAAAGGGAGTGGTGTATCCAAGGGGGTAGTTTGGAGGTCTTCTGTGTGTTTTGTTGATAACTGGGATTTGGAACTCAAACACAGGGGCGGCAGATGGTGTGTTGGCTCCTGCTTCCGTAGCTGTGTGTGTGTGTGTGTGTGTGTGTGTGTGTCAAGTGTGTGAAGGAGTTAGATTGAGTGCGGCTGCATGCGTGTGTGTTGGTGTGTCCTTACTCAAACTCAGCGTCGGACACGAGTTAGTGGTCCCTGAAGGTACCGCTGCTCTCTGTGGTCAGAGCCAGGGCTGATCCCAGGTCAGCCGCGGCCTGACCTCAGGCCCATCTGCTATCATGATGACAGATGTGTCAGAGACTGGCTTCAGATCTGTGGCTGCACCCACAATCCCCAGTTAGTCTCTCCGACAGACTGCCCTCCCTGTTGGCAGGAGGACCTCTGCCAGACATTTAGTTTGGTTCCTCAAACCCTAAATATGTTTGGAGACACACTGAATTAAGTGTGTTTTCTCATCTCTACTTTTTGACAGTACGAGTAGGAAGCACCAAACCATGTGATATAGAGGGATACGAGGCATCCTCCACGGGAAGTAAATAATCATTTACAAACACATTTTAACATAGAATCGGTGGGACTAAATCAGAAGTTTAATGATGAGTGAATCTGGCCTGGCAAAGCTGTCCTACAAGCTTTGTGTGTGTGTGTGTGTGTGTGTGTGTGTGTGTGTGTGTGTGTGTCCATGCAGGCTGTTCTCATTCACTATTTTACCCACCTTAGAGATGTAATGCACTGGGGCGACCCTAGTTATCCTGGTAGACAGTGCATCCCATATAAGCTGAGTCCTTTGCAGCAGCTCAAGCTCAATTCCACCTGTGGCCCTTTGCTGTGTGTCATCTCTCTTCTCTCTCCCACCTTTCCTGTCCGTCTTCAGCCGTACTATCTATTGAAAGCAAAATGCCCAAAAAACAATCTTTGAAAAAACAGAGATGTATAGTAATGCACTATAATTCATGTATAACCCACATTATCATGAACCATGAGGCTGTTATCATGTGATCTTTGCACTGACAAGATCAAAGGAGGAGGTCAGGTGACATGTCATTTTGAAGTTGTTGAATACCGGTGCTTAGGCAGTGATTTCTGGCTTCAGACACTGACAATAAAGCTGTCCACGTCAGCATGATACGTGGCTGGGTGCCGTTATTGTGTAACGGCGCCCAGCGGTGTCTGGGGAAACACGGCGTGACAACTAAGATAAGGGGGCGAAAGTCCAAGCAGGGTTGGTGGGACGGGTGGTGGAAGGGTCCAACAAACACCGACCTACACCCGGGAGGCTGATGTCCGCTTCCCGTAAGACTGTAAAGAAAAACTCGAATCTTTTTTCCTGAAAGTGCTAATCCTAACCACATGTGTGTGTTAGCTAAACATAACCACATGTGCTTGTTGAAAGAAAAAAATGTCAATTTGCAGTGTTGCACTGACAGAGTGTGTTTATTTTGAAAGAGACTGTACACAAACTGTACAGTTTGAACAGAAAGCAGGTGGGGCTTGGCCTGGAAATGGTGTGACAGAAACCAGAAGTTGTTATTTTAAACCTAATATTGATATTACTTGATCAGAAGTCATTACATTTAATACTTATGAGAATTTTTTTACGGAATAATCTCAGTATTGAGCTTCAGATCATTTTTGAGTAAACTCTGTCAGCTATTTCTCCTCTCTTGCCATGCATAGCAGGAATAATATGTTCACTGCTGTCTACCAGTCTGTCTGTCTCCACTGTGATTAAAGAAGTTTACCTGGGTTATAGTAGAATAAACTGGTGGTTTATTGTTTTAAGTTGTTTTGGAGTCACACTTCAGAGAAATGTAGCCTATAGGGCTACGTCATATTATCAGTCGTACTACACAGGATAACTCATTCCCTTTTGGAAAAACAAAAGGAGTTATTTTGCACTGCTGTTTCTCCTCTACTCTTCCTGCTGTAATTTCTTTCACTCAGCGCGAACCATCAGACCACCTCCTGCCCAGCACTCATCAGAACACACACAAACAGAGGGAGGGAGAGAGCTCAGAGACCCGCTGTTGTTTTTGACAGCAGTGTTAATTTTGACAACTCTTTAAGATTTAGGCCTCTAGTTTCCCGGCGCAGCACAGGTGGCGCAGGGTGGCGAACCCCGCGCAGAGCTAGTTTCGAGCAGCGCAACCCGAGGCGCACTCAGTTTGGTAGTTTGGCAGACCGAGGCGCGCTGAGATGGGTGTGGCGGCGCAGCAGGGGGAGGTGTCGACAGATCCAGCTTGGCGCAGTGACAGTTTCGTGCCAAAAGGCTTCGCCGAAGGTGCGCTAAAAGCTCGCCAGCTGAAACCAGGTCTACTGTCAACGCAGGCGGAGCGCAGCCGGTGTAAGCCGAAGTTTGGCTGACCGGCAGACAGTGTGCACACGTCACCAAAACCTCACAGGCAGGTCTCCAGAATTACATTAACAATGCAATAAATACCCACAAAACCACTATTCAATGCAACTATCTGCAATCAGCACATAAATGTATCTCTATATCGACTGTCCCGTCACATCTGATGTCAGATCAAAGGGGATTGGCACCGTTTGGCACGTTTGGCACGCGTAATGGAAACCCAACCTGATTTGATTAACACAGCTGCAAACTAATGAGTTCACATCCCTCTCAGCCAACCACAAACAGCCACAGCATCAGATAGGGAGTATATATTCAGCATCTGTCATCTTAGAAAAGTCAAAAGAAAAGAAACAGAGTGAGACTGCAAGAGAGAAAGAGAGAGCGCGCGCGCACGAGAGAAACGCAACATTGATTTACGATTGTGGTGACCTCCTCCCAGGCTACCTTTGCATCATCAGCCCGTGGAGGTCTGCTCGCAGTTCCGTATATTCGGACACTGCGAGCTTGGACCTCCCGGACCAAGACATCAGTTTCCTCCTGGGAGAAGTTTGGCTGTCTGATGCTGCTGCTCTCTTCTGCCATGGCGAATTGAGTAAACTCTCATTACGCCTTTGCGCGGCGCATTTAAGGGCGAGGAGAGGAGCTCATTTGATTGGTGTGTTGTGTGTAAAACCCACTCCACGCCTTCTCTCTTCCCTCTTTCTGACTTGCGCCGGTAGGAGGGACAGAGGTGGGAAAGAGGAGTAGCTGCGCCAGCACGCACGGTGTGCCAAACTTACAAAATCCGCCTGGCCACGCCCAGTTGGCGAAGCGCAGGTGTGCCGCGCCCGGTCTGCGAAACTAGAGCCCTAAGTCTTGAGACAATAATGCTCATTAGTTTTAGTCAACTTTTAGTCATTATGTTTGCTATACACCTCGTCCGTCGTGATCCAAGTGTCCTGAAGCCGCAGCTTGCAAAACTGACATGAAAAGACATAATTTACTCCACTTTTATAGCATAATTTCTCACCGAGGTCAGTTAGCCTGCCCTGCAGGTGTGCTGTGTTAACATGGCAACTCGCATGAGACTCGAGAACTAGCACCACCACTAGCCATCAGCTAGTCTTGCGCGACTTTTCAAGTCAATTTTGCATGCCGCGGCTTCAGGGCACTTGGATTACGACGGGCAAGCCGTTCTCTTCCGTGCCGTTCCGTTTTGTGGATTAAAAAACTACACTGGACTTCTTGTCGGCATGAGGGTCAGTAAGTACTGTCTGTATTTTCATTCTAAAGTGGCCATTTCCTTTAAGAATTCTGTGTCAAGCTGCGATTTCAAGCTGTTAACATTCAAGCTCAGTTTTGTAGAACTGTTTAAATAATAGTTTAGTTTCTTTAACTATGAAGGCCCATTTATGCTCAACGTTAAATACGGATCCGGATACGGACAGAGCCTTCTGTCCGTGCTCCGCGTTCATTTCGTCCATATTTCTGCATGTTTCCATAAAGCTTACGGATACAGGCCAAACGGAGCAGTACCACCGGAAACCGTGGGGGCAGTGTTGCTGTCACTACCCGATACGTAGCTCTAGTGAGACACGAAGAAGAAATAACAATGGTGGAACTTTTCCGCCTGAAACGCTGAAAATAAAATAAAAGAGGGAGACAGGTTTTTCCTATTTCATCTTACGTTGTTATATTTCTCCCTCTCCCCTCTCTGGGAGTGTCCGACCTCCCGGCGCCCGCTCCCGTCTCAAACATGGAGGCCTCCCTCTCCGCGGAGCCCGCCCTCCCGGCCCCGCACGTACTCCTGAGGCTCGGGTCTCCCTCTCCGTGGAGCATGACATTTTCGTACGTAAAGGGAGCATAAATGGGCCTTAAGGAAGATGGGGGATCCTCTGGGTATCATCAACGTCATTGGTTAACAAACCAACCTAGATATAAATTCATGAGATAAAGGGAAAGTGTAAAATGTGTCCTTGGATGTCACTAACGAGAAGCTCATACAGTGTACACAATACAAAGAGTTCATCCTTTGGCAATCAGAAATGTGTGTTAAAGTCTTCTAAGTCGTCACAAAATGAACAGAAGCTGTTAACTGCCACTCAGCTTTCTCTCAGCTTTTTTTTTCTCTTTCAATACATTTACATTGAGTTGAAAAACATCTGACCCTTTTCTTTTCTCTTAGTTGCTGAGCCTTTGAGCAGCAGTGGGCTTTGCCAGCATGCTTTTCGAGGTTCAATTCACGACAGTTGGCATCCTGTTGTGTCTCCAGTGTATGTGTTCGTATGTGTGAACGGAGCGTTACAGTCTGTCTTAAAGCCTGACATCACAATTCCCCAACAGTTATCCGGTAGGCCTCAGCTGACTCTTTTCCAGACATATTCTTGTGAAAACCACAAACAGAGCAAAGTCCCACTTTGCTGAAACATAAGGACTGGATGCATTAGCTCCTTCAGTACACGAGGACACGGCAGGAGTTCCTTTGCATAATGCAAATAAAAATGGGAGGCATTCATCACTGTCTGAGACCTTTGCAACCATTCAGACATTATTCATTATTTTGCTCTCTGATCACAATTACACTAATTATAGCTCCTCTATTACCTCACTTTCTCATAAACAAGGAAGTGAAGGAAATTAGAATGTAGAGGCTTAGTGAGTTAGAGCCTCTGAGTGTCTGTGAAATGTGATTAGAATTTTGCAGGTGACACACTGACTTTTGTACAAATTATTCTGGCTCATTTCGGAGGGGGAAGAGTGCCGGGTTTCTGGCAGAGAGGGGAACCTAAGCTCAGCTGATATCGTTGATTTTCTGCAAACTGCTCCACATGCTTTTGCACCCACATTTATTTTTTATTTGATTGGTTGACCTACCCTGGTGCTGCAGAACTAATTTTACCAATATGATGAAGTTTTTGCTCTGTTAAAAGGTCACCCAGACTCCAATTATTGGCTCTCAACTTAAGCTTTTACTAAGGAAGCACAGAATAGGAAGCCAAAGTCCATGTGGCGACCCTCAGATGTCCTCCAATAACAGGCTGAAAACACCCAGTCTGTCTTCACTCTGTCTCAGTCTGTCTTCAGTATGAGCCCCTCAAACCTCAGCTATCACCCATGAGCAGACCCTTCTTGTGGCATTAATGAAATCTGCACCACTGCTGAATGACTTTGGTCTCCCATTTAGGTTGGAGCATCCAAGATGATTTTAAAATCTCTATGGCTGTCAAACTCATAATGCAATACACAAAGTTGATAATTGCTTGTTCTGTAGTTTTCCAGGGAAATCATAAGATGACTCAGAGTCCTCAGCTTTGACTTTTTTGTTAAAGACTTTTTTGTTGTTTGTTTTTGTTTGGGCCCTATTGGGGCTGTTAGCTCTCTAATATAGTGAAGAATCATCAAGCGCACCTTTGTTATTTTGTTCTAAGAATTTGGTTCAAATGGAAGGAAAATAAATTTGTTGATAAGTGAGGTTTGATTTGACCTTGGGAACGATTCTTTGCCTTTTTTTGGAAGCTCCAGGAAATGTAGTGGAACTGCAGTAAAGTTAATTTTGTTATTTCAAGGGTTGGTTAATTAATTGGTCGATACGCACTTTTCCGACCAAATCGTCATTAGCCAGACAATGGCTGGTGTTACTGTCATAATGCCGAATGTCCACCCTAAGTATTCTTCCCACCTGAAAACTCCACCTCTTCTGAAAACATCCAGCCAGGAGTGCTGGGGTGCTTTTGAGTTGCAGCGTCTCGTATGGAATATCCGTGGTAGTAAAAATGTTGGCACAAGGTACAATACTTGATCAGTGGCCCTCAAATGGCGGCCCATGGTCTGCATCCAGCCCGTGAGCCACCTATTTGCTGACCACGGGCCGCCTATTTGCAGACAGCGTGCTGCCCATTTGCGGACCACGAGCTAAACACGTGACTCCTTCACTGTGTGTTTTGGTTTGGTCAGCACGTGTAAATGGGCTGTGATCTCCATGCCAACAATGCGCTGGCTGTTAGCGAGAACAGCACAATAATAAAAATAAAAAGGACATTTTGTTTTGAATATGACAGTATTGTGGCTTGACCAACTATAATAATTGAAAAATGTCGTGTGCATGTCCACATACATCATTCCATTCCACTTGCAACGCCTTTGCTGCCTCACTCACTTACCTTTGAGATAGTTTGGTGTCATGATCACCTGTTTGGATGGCTTGTTGTTTCCTCTGTTTTGTCTTTGTGTGGCCCACCCCAGTGTACAATAAGGGTCTCTACTTAAACCCACAGACAAATTCTTTCACAGGTACAAGAAGAGCCGGAGACATGCATTCAAGTCAAAAACTCAGTATTTATTATAAAAAGGGGGATTAAAGGAGCAGTAATGGACCTAAAAAAAAGAAAGAAAAAGGACAATCAGTTTAAGAAAAGATTTTTAATGTTACACTATTAATATTTAAAACTACAAAGTAGCTGAACAGATTACAATATGGATGAAAACAAGCAGGAGTGTGGAATACACTACCTGCTGAAGAAAAAAATATCAGGCAGGGTACTCACCGCGGGGAGATTCTATCGCAAAACCCAAAATCACTTCACCACGTGCCCACCGTGATCACTGCAAAACACTGCAAAGCACTGCAACACACACACTGCAAACTGAGGTAAATCTACAGACTAGTTTGTGTCCTCACCACACTTCGGGCCTACCACACTGCATGCAAGGAAGGGTGTGTATACCACATGTACTCCCCGCAGATCCTCCCTCTGTCTGAAAAACAAACAAAAGAAAGTACAATATAAATACTTGGTTGGTTCTGGGGCACAAATTCTCTCAACAGGAGTCAGATTACATGGAACAAATCAGACGTCAAAGCAAAGATGGGTGGCAGTAATCAACTTATGACGAGCTGAGTAAAAGTCCACAATCTTAAGAGTATTTAAGACATGTCAACCGGACCGCATGGCACATTAGTCCAATCAAAGCAGCAGTCTGGCACTAAATTAAAAAAAAGGAAAACACAGCCATTAAATAGACTGGCAAACATACCTCGGAGGGAATAACCCTCCTACATTACCATACAGGTTTGTTTTACCTTCTCCAGCCTTGACCCTGTAAGAGACAGGCACCGGTTGAGCTGACTTGCTCTATACTGCGACTCAATCAGGAGAAAGGTGAAGGCTGACTCATGTCCTAAAGGGTTAAATTGGACACATCACTAATAATACTGAGGTATTGTGAAATTAAAGGCCAGATTAATCAGCGGCCTACCTCTTCAGCATGGGCCTACAGGGCCTTTGTCAAACTGAGTCGAAAGGGAAAACAGCTACACCACAATTCTGTGCAAGAATACTGGTTAGATTCCCATCAAAATACAACCTTAGATTTCTCTCCAAATCTCCCCTACTGCTTCTTCTTCTTCTTCTGTTTTAATGGCGGGCTACAAACCAACGTTAAAGGTGCATGCCGCCACCTACTGTATCGGAGTGTGTAACATCATGACTTTATACTGGGTTCATTTCATAGATTTAAAAAAAAAAAAAAAAAAAATCGACAATAAATACTCATATTCTGGACATTAATCCTGTTTCATATATGTACTTAAGAACTGCCCTTTGAACCTGAGCCTGTTTCTCTCCTAGCTCTAGGAGCCCTTTGATGCTCCATTCCCTACCCATTTTGACCACACCATCCTTCAACCTTTTCCTTTCTGTAATGAATTTCCTACATCCAAATAGTACATGTTCAACAGTTTCTCTAAGTCCACAAGTTTCACATTTATCTGATTCTCTCTTTTTCATGATAAACAGTATACTGTTTAGTCCTGTGTGTCCTAGTCTTAACCTAGTGAATGTGACATCTTCTTTCCTACATTTCCCTCTGGACCTTTTCACTCTGACAGACTTTTGAATTTTGTAATATTCCCTACCCTTTGTGTCATTATTCCATATTTCCTGCCATTTTGTCTTAATTCCCTGGTGGATTATTGATTTTGCCTCTTCTCTCCCAAAACAAAGATCTAAAATATCATTTTCATTTTTGTTTAATGCACTTTTAGTTGTCTGCTATCTCATTTCCCTCAATGCCTGCATGCGCCGGAATCCAACAGAAGTGGACATCTATCCCTAGATGCTGTAGGTTCAATAAAATCAAGTACACTTCTAACAGTAGATCTTCTCAAGCTGTTTCTCCAAATTGAATACTCTGCATTGCAGCTGCAGAATCTGAACATATAACTACTTTAAGTGGTTACTTTAAGTGGTTTGACCTGCTCTACCCACTGTTATTGCTACCATTTCTGCCGTGAACACTGACAACTTGTTTGAAATTCTTTTGACAATACCTTTATCAAACTCTGGGATGTAAATGCCTACTCCTACATGTTTATTATTTGGGTGTTTAGATCCATCTGTAAAAATCTGCAGGTAGCTGTAATAACTGCTCTTCAGATATTTTTGAGCCAGATATCCTATGTTCAGGTTATTCTTTATCCACTCTGTTTTCTTATCTAATATTTGCAGGTTAACTTTGGGTTGTGGAAGTATCTATGGAGGAATGCTGCTAATTATAACTGCTGGACTATGCTGTATGGAATCTAATTTGTACTGTTTCACCTTCTTATTAATTTCCCATCCAAACCCTTTACCAGTAAAAGTTACGTACTCCCAACAGTTTTGCAGAACAGAAGAAGCTATATTTCCATTTCCTTTTCCCTGAATTCTTATCCAATATGCTAGTGATAATTTAGTTCTTCTTAAATTCAACGGCAGGTCACTGGATTCCACCAGCAAAGCATTGATGGGTGTGGTATTAACTGCTCCAAGACAAAGTCTTAATGCTCTATATTGCATCCTGTCTAATTTTTGTAGATGACTTTTTGCAGCTATATCAAACACCATACATCCATAATCCAAGGTGGCTCTCAACAGAGCCCTGTATATGTGTAGTAATACCTCTCTGTCAGCTCCCCATGCCAGACCGGCCAAACACCTCATGAGGTTTAACACCTTTTTACATTTGGTCTCAACTTTCTCAATATGATTTTTCCACGTATATTTATCATCAATCCATAGACCTAGGTACTTAAACACTCTGACTCTTTCCATGGGCTTACTGTAAAGAGTTAACACCTGCTTGTTGTCTATTTTCTTTTTAGTAACCAACATATAACATGATTTTGAAACAGAGATTTTAAATCCCCTATCATAGGACCATCTCGCTACATCTGTTACTGCTTTCTGGATGCATTTCAGAACATGTGGCGGGTTTTTCTCCTTTTTCCAGATTGCTCCATCATCGGCGTACACTGAGGACTGTATAGCTACCCCTATATTCTCAAATATATCATTAATCATTATATTAAATAGAATTGGACTGATGACGCTGCCCTGTGGTATTCCATTTACAATGTCGAAACTATCTGAGATTTCAGAACCTACTTTTACTTTAAATGTCCTTTTTGTTAAAAAGTCCATGATCCAGTTGGATAAGCGTCCACCTATGCCTAACTTATTCATTTTAATTAACGGGCCTTCTCGCCACATGGAATCATAAGCTTTCTCGATGTCAAAGAAAACTATCACCATCACTTCCTTCATATTTAGGGTCTTCTCAATGTCATTAGTCACTTTAATTAATGCATCAGTTGTGGATCTTCCTTTCCTGAAGCCACTCTGATACTCATTTAACAGATGTTTTTCCTCTAAAAGGTATGATAGCCAGTAAACAATCATTTTTTCCATCCATTTACATAAATGTGAAGTGAGGGCAATAGGCCTGTAATTTTCAGCATTAGCTGCATCTTTCCCTGGTTTAACAAATGGCAAAACTAACGCCAACTTCCACTCATCAGGTAGTTTTCCTTCTCACCAAATCTTATTGAAAAGTTTTAGTACGATTTCTAGTGCTTCCTCTGGTAATTGTCTGAACATGACATAACTCAACTGATCTGGTCCTGGAGCAGAATTATTGCTGCCTTTTAAAGCCCTTCTCATTTCCCTCAAGGAGAAATCCCTATCAGTGGCTGAGCTACAGTCTACCTTTTTGGTGTACACATTTCCATTATCTTTTAAAACTTCCTCCTTCCTTCGTTTATGTATGTCTGTAAGATGATTGCCACTATGAACATTTGCAAATATCCTCCCTAAAACATTGGCCTTTTCCACATCTGTTATTACTAGGCAATCTTGATTAGCAAGAACTGATATTTTATTGGCAGCCTTTCTTCCACTCATCTTTCTGAGCACATTCCATACATGACTGACATCTCTTTCTCTTCCAATAGTAGAGCAAAAGTCTCTCCAAGTATTCCTTTTAGCAATTTTAATTATTTTGCGAGCTCTAGCTCTTTTTCTTTTGTATTCGATCAGATTGTCTAGACTCAAGTTGTTTCTGGGATTTCTGAGGGCAATATTCCTTTCTTTAATAGCCAAACTACATTCATGGTTCCACCATGGCACCATTCTCTTATTCCCTCTTATTACAGTTTTAGAAATACTTTTTGAGGCAGCTTCAGATATCATATTTGTAACTTCGGCAGTACACTCATCCACATTACCCTCCATCTTAATACTGTTAGCCAGTTCCCTGCAACATACTTTAAAAGTGTTCCACTGAGCCTTTTTAAAGCACCATCTATATATAGGGGCTCTTTCTTGAGTATATTTATCAATTTCTATAGTGCACATAATGGGAAAATGGTCACTCCCTATGTTGTCTTTGTATATTTCCCAATCGCATAGGCTATACATACTTGCAGAAACCAGTGTTAAATCAGTACAAGACATCTTATTCCTATTTACATCTAAACGCGTTCCTCCACCATTGTTTAAACATACAAGATTTCTTGTGTCCATCATTTCTTATACCACTGTACCATTATTATCAGTATGGTCACTTCCCCATAAACTGTTGTGTGCACTGAAGTCACCACACCAAACTTCTCTGTGTCTTTCCTCACCCATCATTTCCTTGAACACAGCTGCAGTTAGAGTATGGCAAGGGTTGTAATAATTAATTATTTTCACTGGGTTTTGTGTACTGTACACCTCAACAATTGTACATTCATGTTCATTTGCAGTACTTATTCTTTTAAATGCTAAATTGTCTTTAATGAACGTGATACATCCACCCCCTTGGTTATTTGCTCTATCATGTCTGACTGAGTTGTAACCCACCATAACAAAGTCTAGATGGAGTCTTAACCATGTTTCCTGAATACATATTATGTCTGGTTTAACACTCAAGTCTTTAATGACTTTCTTAAATTCTTGACCATTTGCGATTAAACTCCTGGCATTCCACTGAAAAACTGTGAGTACCATTATTAGATTAATCGCTAAAAACATCATAAGTAAAAGGGTTCATCATTTCTTGTATTGTTTTACACTCTACACTTGAGATCCCAAGATACTCCTTTGCAGCTTCAACAATCGTTTCAATTCTCTCATTCCTGTCATTTTGTTCTAATCCGATGTGAACCACTTTGCATATGAATGCCACAAAATTTACTTTATCAACTAGCAGAGTTCCTTCCTTTACCTTACACTTGTGGGAGGTCTCATGCTGGCCTGTCTGGTGCATCTTACTGTTTCCTGCAACAGGAGGATCAGTACTGTTAACAATGTTACTCCTCTCAGTTTTGTTTTCCTTCGCTACCTGTGCATTATTAACACTCTTAACAGCCTCTGCATATGACACTTTGTTTAGAATCTTATATCTTTGGGCTTCTTTTGCTTGCTTTTGTACCACACAGCCCCCAAAAGCTGCACTGTGGTCTCCTCCACAATTGCAACACTTAATCGGCACATTTTTCCCACACTTTCCAAATGCATGGTCTCCTCCACAGCTTGCACATCTTTCTCTACCTTTACACTGTTTTGCAGTATGTCCCATTCTCTGACATTTAAAGCACCTTAAAGCTGGAGGAATAAACTCTCTTACTGTGTAGCAGAAGAGGCCTAGCATAACTTTTCTTGGAATGTCATGTTCAAAGTCAATAATTACTGACAGCGTTTCCGCTCGTTCTCCATTTCTTTTATTAGTAATGCGTTTAGCATCAAGCACTTTACCTCCCTTCAGTTCTGTTTTAACCTCTTCAACTGAGACAGATAGTGGTACTCCAGAAATGACTCCCCTATGTCTAGCCACTGTGCCAGGAACATGGGTTTTGACTTTTTTACCATCCAGAGTATTCATTTTCAATAGCTCATCTTGTTGCTTCTTACTCATTGCATGTACAAGTATGCGCTTGTTATTCAGGTACTTCGCAAACTTTACTTTGCCAACATCCTTTTCGAGAACTTTAGCCACCGTAATAAGGTGAAAATCTCAACAAATACAATAATCACTTTCCAGTCATTGCTCCCGTATTCAGCTCTCGGGCTTCGATCTGCCCTCACTCTCTTAACTGTTTCGTCCGATTCTGCCCCCAAACTGCTTGAGGAGCTAGTCCTCTCCTTTTCTTTTTTCTTTTTCTTTCTTTTGAGATTCGCCACTTTCTGCCACTCCATTCCTCCATAATCCCAACCTTCATCCTCACTACCAAAATTCATGATTATTACATTCACGATACAGTTGTTTGTAGCTACCCGTGCTATCAATCCCCTTCCTCCTTCTCTCCAACCAAGCCTAGCAGCAGGCACTAATTGCTCTCACCTGTCCTTATAAAGAGGGAGGGCTCTCTCTAACCCTACCTACAAAGGGTGGTGCTTCTAACCTAGGTGCCAGCTCACATTTGCAAAAAGTTATTTTAGCCCCTTTTCCACTACACAAAACACCCTCTAACATCTGGATATTTAAGCTAATGGTAAAGGTTTAAATTGGCATTCACGTACAGGTCAAATGACTCTGCAGTAGTCACAGGTATTCATCGGCTCCAGCTCAGATCATCATTGATAAAAACACAACACCCAGATGAGCATGCCAATTTTAGCCCCTTAACTGGTGAGATGCAATGACATACCACCACAAAACACCAACCATCTCCACCTCAGCAGCACTCAAACATCAATCTGAATTAGTCTGATCTGAGATTGAAAGAGAGACTAAGACTAAAACCCTCAAACATGCTCTAATTTGGTTGGAAAAAGGGGTATTATTCAATGAAGCAGTCCCAACTTAGGGTCCACTTACTAGCCTTTCTGTATCCCCATCATCTGCTAACTTGAGTGACAAGCAAGGTGACTTTATATTGGTTGTAATACGTAATGATAATTTGCACATTTAGAACTTGTAATTCAGGTAAAAAATATCTTGGAAACTTAAATATTAAAGCTACAGAAGGAGACCTTGAGTTCCAGGCTATCTCCAAGATCACGAAAGACGGCATGTGTGAAAATTAAGCAGACAACTAATGACTCCCTCTGTTGATTAAAAGGTACGATAAGGTTAAAAGCTCTGGAAAAAGGGTTATTTTAACAAATGCCTAGTGTATTGACAGGGCAACAGGGTTTGGAATAGATCTTGTTGTCCAGAAGAAGACGCCATGGCTAATTTATACTTTGGAATTTTAATTTAATGTGATTTTCAACTTTTTCATGTTAAAATGGTAGTTTAAAATTCAAATAGAAACTGTCAGATTTATAGTACAGTGATTTGCTCATAAATAATTGAACTAGCTTTCTGGTCATTTACTGATTACCTCAGTCCCCAAAATGTTGATTCCATCCATCTGACGCTGATATGGCATTTCAGTGAGAATCCATGAGATTTTGTCATTACTTTGTCTCTTCGATTCTTAGCACCCCGTAGAGTTCTGTTTTCCATCAAACACTGTGGTCACTGCTTTACCCTTGAGTTTTGTTTTTCTTGGATGTTCAATGTAAGTGTGTGTTTTTCTCTTTGTCTGTTCCTTTGGCTGTGGTTGCCATCACTTCTCATTCAACCCATCCTGTAACTCCTCTCTTTGTTCCAAACGAACCCGAAATGTGAAACGCATCACTTCCACTTCATCACAGTAGTGGGAATACTTTCACCCAGGGAAACACTTTTTTGCCCTGTTTCTTCACCACAGCTAGCTCTGAGTCTGTCTGTGGCAAATATAAGAGGGAGATATTTGTACAGAGAGACGGATCAGAGCTGATAACAGCCTGGATATTCTGACCAGGTAAGTCAGTGAGACTGTGCAGCTGTAATAATTGAAAGGGAATCACACTGTGGATTAGCTGCAGTAGCGCTTTGTGCTGTAAACTAATCCAGCAGGTTTCACATTAAATCCAACCCTGTGGCACACAGTGTAATATACACTGTAAAGGCTGGGAGAAGCTGGTGCTGTTTATTTGTGGTAATTATATTACCACCTCAGAATTTATGTGGAAATGATTTATTGATGCTGAAGTGAATCATTATTAGATGATGAGCCGGTGTTGGAGCTGCTACCTGTGATGGGCAGAGGCACTGTAATATTACTCTAGGCCCTGGGGCTGCAGACATTATGGAGGCTTTTCTTCACAATATGCCACATCTACATTAATTCACAACCCCAAGTCAGTGGTCAGCAATAATTAGAGTGCCCTTCTAATCAGTAAACAGAATATGAAACTCATCAGTATAAGACATAACGTCAACAATAAGTATCTTTTTTCTGCTTCAATCAATACCATTATGTGAATGGAAGCATTCAGTTGCCAGCGGACGGCACAGGCATGTAGCAATACTTTAACGTCTTAAGGCCCATTTATGCTCAACGTTAAATACGGATCCGGATACGGACAGAGCCTTCTGTCCGTGCTCCGCGTTCATTTCGTCCATATTTCTGCATGTTTCCATAAAGCTTACGGATACAGGCCAAACGGAGCAGTACCACCGGAAACCGTGGGGGCAGTGTTGCTGTCACTACCCGATACGTAGCTCTAGTGAGACACGAAGAAGAAATAACAATGGCGGAACTTTTTTGCCTGAAATGCTGAAAATAAAATAAAAGAGGGTGACAGGTTTTTCCTATTTCATCTTATTTTCTTATATTTCTCCCTCTCCCCTCTCTGGGAGCGTCCGACCTCTCGCCGCCCGCTCCCGTCTCAAACATGGTGGCCTCCCTCTCCGCGGAGCCTGCCCTCCCGGCCCCGCACATACTCCCGAGGCTCGGGTCTCCATCCCCGCGGAGCCCGCCCACCCTCCAGGCCCCTGTACATACCCCCGAGGCTCAGGTTTCCCTCCCCGCGGAGCCCACCTGCCCTCCCGGCTTCGCTCTGCTCCCAGGGCCGACCCTCACGCCCTCCGACTGGGGTCCTTCTGTTTTGTCTTTTATGCAAGAGGTACATTATCAATATCTCCTCCACAGTCACCATGTTTGTTTTAGAGTTTGTTGTTGTCATAAACTTTTGACTCTGGGCTGCCCCCTGGCAGATATATTGGTTAACATCCATGCCAACGTAAAGGACGCATTGAAGTATGTGGGCAGTGACGGTAACATCCTTTGAAACGGACGTATACATTTTCGTATGTAAAGGGAGCATAAATGGGCCTTTAGTGGCATCTCAGCACGCTGAACTGCCAACTCAATTACTCAATTACACCATGCTTGACTTCACCATACCGCAGCCTGTATGGGTTGTAGCAATACATTCTCATCCCAACTCATCAAATGCTGCTGCTTTGTCAGTTTGACGTAAATGTCAAAATATGATGTGCTAGCCACCCTCCTGCGTTAGTTCTGGACATTCAGTGACGACATGTGCATTTACACTTGTTACATGTATTGTGTCTTTTCAAAATACACCTCTGTTTTTACAGGAAATACAGTTTCTATTCATTACGTGCATACAGTTTAAAATTACTATGTTCATGAAAACACTTTGTTTATAGGTTAACTTCCTTAGGTTTAGGCAATAAAAGTGCGTGGTTAGGTGTAGTAGAAAAGAAGAAATCATGGCTTGGTTTAAAATAAGTAGGCTTCTTACTAACGTAACACACTACATTGATATTAAAATAACTTCACTGACTTTTGATCTCACATTGGAAATGAACAATGGGCTCCCTGGTGAAAGTCCAGCACATTCTCACTCTAAAGTTATCAGATACCACTGCTTTGTCAGTGATTTCAGCATCAGACACCTGACGCCAAAGGCCACCTTTCATAGTGGTATGGTACACCGGCGGGTGGCGTCAGTTCGTAACGCAGCCGGACATAACCTTTTGCGTTGTTATGACATGCTGCTGGTGGGCCAGATGACACCTGTCATGGCTGTATGATACAAAAATGGGTGGAATCAGTTAATAACGTGGCTGGATGGCACTTGACGTGGCAGTATGATACACCACTGGAGGGCGTCAGGTTGAAATGCTGTCTGTAACAAGGTAATATAAGGAGCAGGAAAGTCCCAATAGGGCAGGCGGGAGTGGAGGTGGATGGGTCAAACATATCTTGGACTTTCACTTGGGAGCATGGTGTTCGCTTCCCTTATGAATGTAGAGCCAAACCATGATGTATTTTTCTCAACCTAACTATATGCTGTTGATGACATCTTGGCATTAGTAGCCATGTGCTTTTGTTGCCTAAACCTACGAGTGTTTTTGTTGATGTCCTGGCGCTGGTTGCAGTGTCCTGGAACACACAACAACATACGTAGGAGGACACCTGGTGTGTAATATGTAGATGCAAAAGGACAGTGGCAAAGCGGCAATATTTGATGACTTGGGTTGTTGTTGGAAAGTTCGGGCTTTGTCTGACCCATTCACCATCTTACTCTTTATACCATAATAATTGCTGGTGGTGCTAGAAAGTGCTGCCGCTGGCTGTGTGTAATACCTCCCTGAAGTGTGCCTGTGTGCCGACATCCCCGACAAATTGGTAGTCTTTAAAGAAATGGATTGTTGCCTGCTTCATAAACAACTGCCTCCGCCTGTTGTGTATCATACCGTAATGAAAGGTGCATCTGAAACTGTGCATCTGTGTCTGACACCATATTACTGACAAAGTGGCAGTATTTGACAAGTTGGGAGTGAGAACAGGCAGATGGTAGCTGCCGTGGTAGTGGGCCAATCAATGCAAGAATATTTTATGTATTAATTTATATCTTCCATTAATAATCTGAATCTGTAAAATAACTTCTAACTACACTGTCAGATAAATGTTACCAAGTAAAATGTACTATATTTCCCTCCGAGATGTAGTAGAGTAGTATAATGTAGCATAACATGGAAATATTCAAGTAAAGCACAAGTACCTCAAAATTTTACTTAACTAAGTAGGCCTGTGTGTACAGCAGCAACACAAAACGTTCTTCACTCTACCTGAGCACATAGTCCTCTGTCCTCTGTCCTCCTCCTCCTCAGCAGCAGAGAGGTCTCTTATAAGTGCGTTCTGCCCTTCAGCTGCACCCTCCAGTTCTCCTCCCTCTTCTTAGCACACAGCCCAGGCACAATGCTACAGCTACCTGGTTTGTGTTTTGAGGAATTACAAAACACGGATATATTTTGTTCTATGCTACAGTGTGCTGATCATTGTAGCCATTCATGGGAAACCTCTGTGACTTCCCTGGCCCAACATGGGTCTTTGGGGCAGTGCAAATATATAATATTATAAGTTCATGTTTCATGAGGCTCCTGGTACATGGTCGGAGGCCTTGGACATAAGCTTGGTAAGCCTATGCCTTAAGGGGCCACTGATGATGGTTGAAGTTGCCTCAGGTGATGTTGTATTGACCTTTGTATCACACTTCATTGCCTTGTGTCTATCTAGATACATTTGTTTATATGTTTGTCTGTTCATCTGTCCTTCACACATAATATATCAGACTGCTAACAGAATCCTGGTGACACACAGGAAATTCTATATAACATTCTGTTTTAAGAATTACACTGAGGCAAAGATGGTGCTTCATTCACTGGATTGAAGAGATGGCGCTACTATCAGGTATTTTAGAGATATTCTCAAGGTGTGTTCAGACTGAACACTACACAAATTTTGACTTTGTATTATTTGCGATAATTGGACTCTTAGAGTGTATTTTGCAGTATGTTTTATTTCTCTAATGTACGAGCTGTACAGATGTTAGTTGTCAGAGTGCGAGGCCAAATAAAGTGTCACGTTCTGCTCTAAACCTGGAACACTTGCTAAGAAACGTGAGCTGGGGTAGCTGGATCGAATGAATGTTAAACAAACGTGCTCGGACTGAAAGCTTGCCTTCCTCAAAGCAGCTCTCCAGACTCTTCTGTGTATTCACACAGTGCTGGTGTGCAGCAGATGGCGTACTGTATGCTCATTGTTTTCAATGGGAAAACAATGATAAACACCAGCACTGATGGAGAGGGCTGCTCGCAGCCTGCAGACGCAGCGTGGCAACAAAAGTTTTATCTTCCCTTCTGCCGTCTACTGATGACAAACAGGTTCTGGAAAATTCTACCAAAATGGAGGCATGTACATTTATTTTTCAACATGTACGCCCACTTCTTTTCTGTTGATGATAAATTAGTGAAGAGCTTTCTTCCTCTGACTGAACGTTTTAGAGTCTGAGAGGAAAAAGGCTTACTGCCAAAGTTAGGTTTAGCTAAACAATTTCACTTCCACGCTTGGCCCTGTTTTGAGTGGGCCTGGCCCTCTGGCTTGGCAACACACTGTGGCTTGGACTTCCTGTGGGAACACCTCTTGAGAAACTCCTAAAGGAGCCTATGACTACAATCACTAGGCAACAAAAGTGCTGGCTACCTCATTTTGTTCAGTGGGACTTACTTTGGTTCAGTGTGGGGTCCTGCCACAGAGCACTGTGGCCAAAAAGGCACAGGAGCACAGCAAAAAAGTTGGTTCTGGCTCTAACTGGCACTGTGCTGTGTGTTTGCCACTGTGGCATTCACTTACTTTTTACTTCACCAGCACAGAGATGGAGAGGACAATCATAGAATGTAAAACCTCATTCAAAATTACATTGACATTTGTAATAATGCAAATTACTGACCTTAGTCTGTGGAGAATTGTATGATTCACTCCATTTGTCAATATAAGAAGGGTGTATTAAAAAGATATTGTTTAAAAAATATGTATTTTTGCAGTGGTTGTACTGTAGATGGTGTCCTTACATTTCTTGTACTTTCCTCTGTCTATTCCAACAGAATGCTCAGTTAAAGGCTATCAGACTGTGTTTTTGATGTGGTATTAGGCCGTCTGGAGCAGTGACACAGAGCCGGAGTCTTCTGCTTTTGCTGGATTCACTCATCTGTGAAGTGTGGAATAAAGCTGTTTTGATTAGCATCACAATATAGAAATATAAACGTCAAAGTATTACATGGTCTATTTCGGAAAAATATCCATGAATGAATAACAGTATGTCAGTTTTGCTTTTCTTTTTTTTCTGGATTAGATTTCTCTGTAACCTAGTTTCTTATCTTGTCATCTGTTTGAAATTAATATTTTTTAGATTGTCCTATAGTGTTGCAAAACAAGATATGCAGTGGCATGCAAAGGTTTGGGCACCCCTGGTCAAAAATTCATTTACTGTGAGTAGGTAAGTAAGTTAAAGCCACAGTGTGTAGGAATTTCTCCCATCTAACGTTGAACTCATATTTTGCATTCAAACGGATAGCGCACTCTAGCGCCTCACTGTTTCAAACGCGTATTGCAACAACGGTAGCTGCTGTGTACCAAAAAGCTATGTTAACATTGATGAAACCATGTCATCCGATACTTCATGGAGTATTCATTCAGGCTCCTACACAGACACACTCGACGCGAGTTGACAAACCCCCTCCTCACCATGCTGGCTGTGTTTACAACGTAGGACTGTTGTGTAAATCGAAACAAACCAATCACGTCTTGTCTTTTGACAACTGACAAGTGGCTCAACCTCACACACCTCATCCCTCTCCTAGCATCACTGCGCTGCTAACAGCTGATATCGGCTGTAAGCTGTTAGCTGCTGTTAGCGACGCTGCTACTACTCCCGCACTACTGCAGCATAACAAAGTCCCACTCTTTGAGCATAATGCAGGATCATGCATATGCAGCATCACAGTTGGCCAGCTGGCCTGTGCGCTGGGGTAGTAGCGAAGTGCCTCTTGCTCCTCTCCTTCAGCTTCTCAGTCATGCAGCGCTGGCATTGCTCTCAACGAAAACGCCGAAGGCGGGGCTGTATGTCCCTTGCTGGCGGATGTATTCTCAAGATGGCGAAACGTTATGGATCCCCCCAGACGACTTACCTGCACAATGTTCAAACAAATCCGAAATTCTCCTTACGAGAATTAGTCAGATTATTGGTGGAGGTAATAACACCAATGAAGACGTATTTATGAATGCAGGCATCAATTTTTGTCAGTAAACAACTGGAAATGTCACACGATGTCCTTTTAAAGATGACCTGATTTCCAAAAGGCATGAAGCTAAAAATGACACATTTCTCCAATATTTTAAGCAAAATTCCTTTTTTCATTCAATCTTTTAAAGTTTCAAAATAACAAAAAAAGAAAAAAGGCCTGAAGCAAAGGTTTGGGCATCCTGCATGGTCAGTGCTTAGTAGCGCCCCCTTTGGCAAGTATCACAGCTTCTAAACACTTTTTGTCAGCAGCTAAGAGTCTGTCAGTTCTTGTTTGGGGAATTTTAACCCATTCTTCCTGCAAAAGGTGCAAAAAGATTCTTGGGCTGTCTTGCATGCACTGCTCTTGTGAGGTCTATCTGGTGAAACCTTCAGCTTGCACCTCCTGATCTAGTCCATTGTGGATTTCGAGGTGTGTTTAGGATCATTGTCCTGTTGTGGAAGCCATTCTCTCTTCATCTTAAACTTCTTACAGATGATGTGAAGTTTGCTTCCAGAATTTGCTGGAAATGAACTGAATCCATTCTTCCCTCTACCTGTGACATGTTCCCCGTGCCACTGGCTGCAACACAAGCCCAAAGCATGATCAATCCAGCCCTGTGTTTAACAGTTGGACAGGTGTTCTGTTCATCAAATTCTGCGCCCTTTTCTTTCCAAACATACCTTTGTTCATTGCATTCAGAAAGTTCTATTTTTAGTCTACAGGGATTTGTTTCCAAAAATCATAAGGCTTGTTTAGATGTTCCTTTGCAAACTTCTGATGCTGAATTTTGTGGTGAGGACACAGGAAAGGTTTTCTTCTGATGACTCTTCCATGAAGGTCATATTTGTACAGGTGTCGCTGCATAGTAGAACAGTACACCACCTCTCCAGAGTCTGATAAATCTTTCTGCAGGTCTTTTGCATTCAAACAGGGCTTTGCTTAGCCTTTCTATTGATGGACTGAGAGTCTCATCCTACTCTCCAATGTGCTATGTGTGAGCTCAGTCCTGCGTGTTCTTTAATGAAGCAATAGGAGAAGATATTCGGTCTCAGTTAATGTAGTTTATTAAGCAGTAAAGGAATAAAATTACAGAGCTCTGGGTCTCAACTTCACGTCCCTGACGAACAACAAAGGTGTGTCAGTTCACGAAGTCTGACCTCCTGTCCTTTCCCTGACCCAGTATATTTGAGCGTAACAGAGTGTCATTGTGCACGCAAGGCGTTGTCCTCTTCTCATTGGCAGTTCCACTTCCTCCTTCACCACACCACGCCCCTGCCTCGTGTTAATCTGACTCCTTCCTGCTGGCGGTGGGGGCGTGGTTCCTGTTTTGAAAGACAAGAGAACAACACAACTCCCTACACGTGCTGTACCTTACTATCTGTACATCACTTTCTATTCTTTTTACCATATATGAAACTAATTATCTAAGCATTGCGGTATGTGCTCCTCAGACTTCATGTCTCTTCCTCTCCTGTACTTCTCCACTTCTGCAAAGCAAACACATTCAGATCAGCTGAAATCATCTCAGTATTCTCATTGTTCACACATCTAAAACTTATATAGTGAAACACAACTTATAGTAAAACACATAACATCATTCTATTCCTAACACTATCAATCCTGCAAGCAGCCCTCTTGAAAACGTTCTTGATCTTCCGGACCTCAACTTGACCTCTACAGTTCCTGTTAACTGCCATTTCTTAATTACATTACGAACTGAGGAAACAGCTACCTGAAAACACTTTGTTATCTTCTTATAGTCTTCTCCTGCTTTATGGGCATCAGTTATTTTAGTTTTCAGAGTGCTAGGCAGCTGTTTAGAGCAGCCCATGGCTGCTGATTGTTGGGACAAGGTTTCAGGAGTAAGAGTATTTATAAAGCTTTGACATGTGCCTTTCCTAACCATGACTGTGAACAAGCCATAGTCCTAACAAGCTAATTAACGTCTGAGACTCTGGTAAAAGTTGTCTAAGAGCTCAAATATCTTGAGGTGCCCAAACTTTTGCATTGTGCTCCTTTTATTTTTTTCACTCTAAAATTGTACAAAACAATTAGAATACACTGATCTTGCTTAAAATGTTGAAAAACATGTTTCATCTTTAACGTCATGCCTTGTGGAGATCAGTTTATCTTCTACCTCATCTTAACTATTCACAATCAACGAAATTTTGATCAGGGGTGCCCAAGCTTTTGCATGCCACTGTATAACGTCAGGGGCAAAGTTAGACTCTCAGCACAGAGAGGGTGGCGTATTCTCAACGGTCCCTTCTGATGGGTTTTTTTGAAATTCATCTTATCCATAAACACAAATTGGCACATATTTAGCCAAGCACACCTATGCCTAAGAAAACTTTGTTAGATGAGCTTTATCTGAAGAAAAAAATAAAAATAAAATAGAATAAAATAAAAAAGGTTGACAGTCATGGTTCAGCAGCGCCACCTCTGACAGATAACAGGCAGTGGTTGAAGAACTAAATTGTATTTTTCCAAGTAAATGTAGTAAGAAATACTCTGTTATACCTGAATTTAAAATATTACTTTAGTAAAAACATAAGCATTAGAATATTATTTAAGTACAAATAAAGTAAAAGGACTCAGTGTAATGTAATTACTCAGGTAAAGTTAAAGTACCTCAATACTGTACATATACAATATAGTACAGTACTTCAATTGGCTGAGACCAGGTGCACTGTCTAAGAGCGTGAATAAAGACAGAACAGGCTGTGCAATTGCACTGGGGCCTCTGGGGTGAAGGGGCCCGTAAAGAGAGTGGATCTTGCCAGTGATTTAAATTGCCACCTTGGAAATATACCTGTGTTCACATATAAGAAAAAAATATTAATTTAAAAACAGTGCCATTTGCTGTATATGTCCTCAAAAAGGCAAACCCATCTGTGTCATGGTTTTCTTTTTCTTTTTTAAATAGTCAGTAGCTATCTAAAACAAAATTATATGCTTTTTCTATATAAGCTATAAAATCTACAAATATACTATGAAATCTGTTCAATTAAATGATTAATTTCTTACTTTATTTGATATTTTTGTCAGATATGCAATGATGGATGCTGGGTAATGTGTATGTTGTCCAATGTCAAGTCTCTATTTGTGTCAAGACAATAAATGCTTGATAGCGTGTGTTAGGGCCCTTCATAATAGTGTGCACTAGGGCCCTTTGTAACTACCTTACGTCGCTCAGTACCATGTCTTTCCTACACACAGCCATCTACAACAATAGAATGCCCATTGAGATATGAAATAGTCTCCAGCACCACAGGCACTGACACAGACAGGTACTGAGATGTGGTAAACATGGCAACAGATTTTGACTGATTTCTTCAAGTTAATTAAGTCAATTAAAACTAATTATGGATGTTTCACTCACCAGTTGTTAAGCAGTGTTGTAGTTTAGTGTGGTCTATTTGTGTAGCCTTTCCACCATCCTCCTTAGAACAAAACAATTCACTTAAGTTAATGAATTTATCACAGTCCTCTTTAAAAATCTTCACTTTGTGTAAGAGGAGCACAGGATGCAATTAGACTTACCTTACTCTCGCTCCTCATGTTATTATACACTTGATTTGTACTTTCTCTCCATTTTACTGCATAGCTAGATTAAAATAACAGAAAACTGCAAACTGGAGCTTCATACTAAAATACTGTCGTGAGGGCCCATATTTCCCATCATGCCTACTGCTCGACTAAGTTATTTGTGAGGCTTGTTTAAAATGTTTCAAATGTTGCTTTTTGTTAGTGTTTGTCATTTTTGTACTGTTTTTATAGTTTTAACCATTGATGAGGTGGCTGTTCAATTTCTTGAGACCAGCTGTAGGTAGCTCAGTTGGCCCCAACTGAGTGTGGGCCCTGGGGGGCAGTCGCCTGCTCTGCCCTTGCGGTTGCACTACCTATTTATACTTTTTTTATTAGTGAGCTTTAGGGGTGTTGGTAGGAGGTTTTTGTTATTTTTGGGCAGTCAGACTTCAAGTCTGTATGCTAAGCTAAGCTAACCGACTGCTGCTGGTAACTTCACATTTACTGTGCAGATACTGTCGGTGAAGATTCTCAGTCATCCAGGTCATGGTAATCGTAAATGCTATATCGTAGGCAAGTGGACTTGCTTGTGTTTCTTGAAGATGTTTCCCCTCTCATCCAAGAAGCTTCTTCAGTGTGCAGATATTATGGTGTTATGAAGCTTGTCTAACTCCTGGCAATAAAGCGACCAAGCATATTTCCTAAATGTTGAACTGTTCTTTTTACAATTAAAGGGAAAGTGTTTCATGTGCGATCACTGGGTTGTTTAATGTCTACTAAACAACCTGGTTTCACTCTGAAATTGTCAGGTAGTGGCAGTTGGTCAGTGACTTCCTGGGTCAGACACCAACGAAAAAAGCCGTCCTTTCACGCCAGCATGACATACAGCATTAGGGGGAAACATGGCCGGGCAAGTTAAGGGAACGAAAGTCTGAGTATGGTGGGTGGGAGTGGTGGTAGATGGGTCCAACAGCCACAGACTTTCACCCAGGAGGCTGGTGTTGGCTTGTCACATGGTTATAAAGCCAAATCCTGCTCTTTTCTTCCAAACCCAACCATAATGCTTTTGTTGCCTAAACCCAACCACGTGTGCATTTTGGCTAAATACAACCATGTACGTTTGTTGTCGAAGGAAAAATTTGCAGTGTTGTATGAACATAGTGCATATATTTTGAAAGAGACTGTATGCAAACTGTACATTTTTGTGGAAGCGGAAGTGTGTTTTGAAAACAGACAGACAGAACAGTCTATAACCCAAAGTTGATGTGTCAAGTCTGAATGTTTTGACTAAAGAGTACTAATATGTGAAAGAAGCAGTGGTGTAGTGGAGGGTATACACAGGTATACGACGTGTACCCACACTTTTTCTAGTTGTTGACTGTACACTTACCTATCAGCCAAAAAGCCATTGGAATATATGGGAGAGTTTACCCACTTCCTCCTCAGTAATTTAGCCATGTATTTAGTAGTACACCCACATTGTCAAATAACACTCCACCACTGGAGAGAGGTAAATCTTTAGTGTCTTCAGAGGGAGCTGTGTGAAGGCTGATAAATGGCCTCAAGTGATGTCACTTGAGTCAGCGTCTGTTGGGTCTGAAGACTGAAAGTTTTAAAAGTAAAAAATCTGCAGGCTTGGAGTTAGAAAGTGATCTTGCAGACCTCTGTAGTCTGCTCCTTTAATTAACTGGTATGATGATTAAATGCTGCTTTTGTTATTTTTATTTATTTATTTTTACAAAATTTAATCACATGCTTTTATTGTGAATGCCAGGTGCATATTTTGGAAGCCTCATTTCAAAGTTCCACCTACACCTTGCATTCAGTTTAGCAGTCCATTCACACAGTTAATTAATCTGTTGCCTCGGCTTAGCAGCTGATCTCAATGCCAATATTTATTTGTCCCATGTGACACCAGGTGGGCTCCATTGGAGTTTCTTTATTCAAACCACTGTTCAAACCACCACAGTGACTCCATTGAACTTTTTTGTGTGTGAAATCAAACACCTTTTGGTGTTGGTCTAAAATTGTGAAGCAAAGTATTGCTTTATTTTGAACTGGCATTGTATCCCTGGATGATGGAGATGACCCTGCACAGGAAAATAAGACTTCATGCTGCTTTGAGCTCGGCTCAACTGGGACTCAAACTGTGTGTACTTCTGTCAGACATGATGTGTGTGACCTGAGCTTGTCACGACCCCCATCGGAACACTGGGTTTAAAAGGAAATAAAAGGAATCCTCTGCAGCAGAGATGAAAATATTTGTAATAGTTTGATGATGTGACGCTGGCGTGAGACAGGACAGCCTCTGGTCAGAGAGGTGGACGGGATCAAGCTGAGCGCTTGGTCTGATGTGTGGACAAAGTGAGTTGCGGCGGAGTGTCGGGATGCGGCGCTCCACAAAGGCTGTTTGTTCAACCAACAATGTTTTATGTATGTGGTTAGTCTTTCATCAGCACACTCAGTATTCAATTTACATACTGTCTACTGATCCGGCACTGAATGTTAAGCTGTTTATGCTCTCTCAGCCACTTTATTCTGACGCTGAGATGTGTGTGTGCAAGTCTATGCGAGTATGTATGTGTGTGTCTTAGACAGATTGCTTTGCCCCCTCCGCCCCCCCTCCCCTGTGGTTGTGCAGTATTGTGTTCTGGTAGTAATGATGGGTTCTGTGCCTCCCAGTCTCCCTCCCAGCAGGACACACACATAAAAGGGTCCTTCTCAGGGCAGCCATGTGCGCGTGTGTACGTGTGCTGTTTTCAGTGATTGTGGGTGTGTGTGTGTGTGTGTGTGTGTGTGTACACCTTTGTGTGATTCTAAGAACATCATTTTCGGTGGTGCATGCTGATTGTGCCTCATACTGTGCGCGTGTCCAACCCATCAAGGTTCACATTGGCACGCTCGCTCTCCGCCTCTGCCTCTGTGTCTCTCTCCCTCTCCTCAGCTCCCACCTCTCCTTTTTTCCAACCATCTTTCCGTTCCCCTATTTCTCCTCCCCGTATGACATTTCTGCTGTCCTCATACAACTTCTCTGCACTTCCCCTGTGAGTATCAGCTATTGGATTTTACCAGGGGAGACTCTCCTTTTTGCTATTGCAAATCGAAGCAGCCACACTTCAGAAACAGTTCCTGTTGGAGAAACTTTGGGTTCCACTCAATCCAATCTCTGTTTTTAATGAATCAAAACTAGCTTAGAACGTCATCCATGCTTGAATATCTAGGCTGAAGAGCATCTACTGTAGTTTGCTACAAAAGGAAAGACAGAAAGGACAAAAAAGCAAAAGTGGGATGTTCCTCATTCAAAGTTAGATGAGTGGAAGAAACCTGTGTGCTTTGTTGCTTTGTCCGTGACTATTGGCATGACGTCTGGCCCACAGTGTTCTCTGATCTGTTCAAGTGCTTTCATACCAAGTGGTTCAAGCACACTGTGGTACTGTTTATTTCAGTTCATTTAGGCTGATGTGAAAGCTTTAAACTGAACTCCAATGACAGCAAGGATGCTTGAAAGTGTCGGTGTGCTTACAGTCAAACTGTGGTGTGATTTGTTTGTGGTGTGAAGACTACCAATTATAGGACTCAGAGGTTGGATGAAGCTGGAAAAGAGCACAAATTCATACCTAAAATATTCAGTTTCTGCTATTTATTAATAAGCATGGGAACTGTAAAGGAAGCGCTGTCCTAAGATCTATGTTAGGGCCTATCCTGTGAGATTATTGACTGAAGCTATAGACTTTTAGACAGCTGAAAGTACAAGTAGGGAGATGAAAACATGACTTTAAAAGAGATTGTGGTGAATTTTATATACATGGATGAAACTAAGAGACTGTTCATTATTTATGAGGGGAGAAGGGATGGTCCAAAAAGGAGGTGGCATGTCAAATAATCTTTTAAGCACTGGAGAAGAATTTATGTTTTGTTTTTTTTTAATATATTTTTGGCTTAAGGGAGGGGCATACAACTCTAAGTGGTTGTATTATGTATTCATTTTACCTTCAGTTTTTAAAGAAAACCCACAGGTTTGGAAGGCATGTTTTCTTTAAAAGTCGCCAAAATTACCATATTTACCACAGCCAGACACTGTGAAAACAGAAATTATTGTTGGAAATTCAAATTACAGATGGTTCTTGGACATACAATGTGCGACAAACGCTTCTGTCAGAGAAAAACAACCAAATCTGAGCTTAAAATAGTGATATGTTATTTAAATCACTTTATTCTACATTTAATTTAAAGTTTGGCCAAAAATAAACTGCTTGCACAACTTTTAACTTTCAAACATCAAAGGTTAAGTTTTAAAAATCTTAGAACTAATGTACAGTGGATGGACATGCTGGTGATGGTGGATACAGAGGGTTAAAGAAAAAAAACAAAGTCACACCCCTGCCCTTCCTTGGATGAATAAAGGACAGACCCTAAATTATAAAGCAGTGATTGTAAATTATCAGGGGGGCTTATTTTTTTTTCTGTGCTCACAAAATAATTGTTAAAATTTGTTACAATCACAAAGGTTTCAGTTTCTTGTAACAAGTGCTCTAGCAAATGCCATTTTGCATTTGAGATTGGACACTAAATACATCATTTTTGGATGGACCACCCTCTGTGGGAACTGCCCATTGGTCTGACATCCCATTGTTCCGACCATATTAAACCCATTGTTCCGAAGTCTGTTGCGAAATCATCATGATGCCCTGTGGTTAAGGTCTGGTTAGGTTTAGGCACAAAAAACACTTGGTTAGGGTCAGGAAAAGATCATGGTGTGGGTTAAAATGAAAAAGAAAGTGACAAACACATAAGCTGTGAGCCTGCTCCACCTCAAGCCTTTCCCAGCTGACCCAGAGCCGGTCGCGGCGCACCATCAAGGCAGAAATACGCCCGCCGGGAGCCGTTCAGCACCGCGGACCGTCGGACTAATCGGATGTCGGACCAATGGGCTGTCGGACCAATGACATGGACCCCACACTGTTAGGCCAGCCATAAACGAGTGACACCATTAGTCAGAGTGTGTGATGATGCCATTGCGCTTTCAAAATGAACAGGTGTGGAGAGTCCTGTATTACTGTATTTCTCATTTTCTGTAAATAAGTAGCATGATAGCATAGCGGAATTAGCAAGCTAGCTAGCTTACTAGCCAACAGCTTCATTAGTTCAATTTAACAACTTAATGCTTCAGCCACACCCTCGCATCACAGAGCAGGTAAGCACATCGCTATCATAAGTTGAGTGGCAACTTTGTTCGGCTCATTGTCTGTAACCACTGTAATGTTAGCATAAGCATGGTGGAATTAGCATGCTAGCTAACTAGCCAGCCATTTTTGGAAGGAGGACAAAGAGGATACCCTCATCAATTTGTCTGAGGAGCAGCTGTGTCTGTGTGACACAAAAGGCTTAAAATTTACCAGTACAGTTATTGTGTGTTACAATGTGAGAATGGGTACTGCCACCATTATGAGGAGTAATTGAAAATAAAATGTTGGCACGAGCGCCAGTGCCTTAGTGACAACCCATTACTAGAGGTCAACAAATAAGTTGGTTTGGTCAATTAACTGGCGTCCATAGGATGTCTTACAAACTGTTGTTATCAGCGGAACTGATAACAACAGTTTTTTTTAGTATTCTGCAATGTGACTGTCTTTTTGCGCTGGACCATGGACGTATTACACTTAATATTTTGAGTGCATAAGTGCAGTCACACTGAGAAGTATGGAAAAATGGTCAATGGTCACCATCTTGGCTACGTAGCGGAAGGGGAGGGACCACTTTTCAAACTGGAAATAGCGGCAGAGGACTTGGCAACCGTGAACGTGACTTGGAACCTGCTACATTGTACAAATACATGTGTTTTTTGCACTAAGCACCACTATGTTGTTGTCGAGTATAAGCCAGCAGTATGTTTATTGGGTTAATTTAGCAGTGAACGAAAACGAGAATGCTAATGCTAGTTTGCTAACTAGCTAATTTGCGGTCGTCATTTCCGGTGAGTACACTATGGCTGTGTTTGGTTTGAGACAACACTACCCTGTCGAAATTCGCACACTACGCCAATAAGTACATAGTGCACATTATACTACATGGAAGTGTACTAACTGAAGTATGTGATTTGAGACACTGGATACAGCATTGGCGGTGGGGCCCAGTTCATTCCTATGAAAGTTGCTCAGTGACGTAGCCAAAAAGGCTCTGTTTCTGCTGTATGAAATTACCTGGGTGATTGGTGCTGCGTTCACATTATTGGGCCCATAGAGCAAGTGCACTAGATACTTCTGCTGGCCATGCTGGCTACTTCCAGTTTACTGCTCTGCTAACTTCAGTGGGGATAAAATGATTCAATCTTGCAGCTCTTCTAGACTTCCCAAATGTTACCACAAAGATTGGATTCCTGATAGTGCCCTGACAGTCATTTTGTGGGGGTTGTAACACTAAAAAAATTTTTTTCCACTGATATGTAGGCTATGTCTTTCCCAGTGTAAGTCAATGGGGAAAAAAACTTCTGGGGCCCATCCATCATGTGACAGACACCGTAAATTGAAACACCACTGTTTGCCCCCTATGAAAATTGGCCTCAAACCCCAGCAAACTTCCTGGGGGCCTGGGCTGGACCACAACAGCAGGGTAAAGACTGTGACTGAGTTAATGCCACCACTTCCTAGTTCAAATTAAAAGCCCCCCATACATGGTCATATAGTTTTATCCTTGTCTTGTTTAAAAAAAGACCAATGAAAGAAATGCTGAATGAGCAACTGCACTGAGTTAGAGGAGCTAATAATGCTCACAATCAAATATTTCTTCCTGAGTTCTTCAAGACATCAGAACAATGAATAAAACATAAGGTGTAGTGAGGTACAGTATAACCTGCTGTGGGTCACCATAATTTGATTTCTACCCGGGGCTCCATGTAGAACTGATGATGCAAGATGACATCACCAAAACTGCCCAATGAATGAGATGCCTGTCAGTCCATGTTTACTCTTCTTGGTTGTAAAAAAGTTAGTGTGAACACAAAGTACCTACACTGACTGTAAGATATTTTTACTGATGTTCCAAAGGACCAACAACAGACCACTGCCTTGATCTGACATAGCGGTAAATTCTAACATGTCAGTCTCATAACTCAAACAATCAGAATCCAACAAACAACAGTCATTGAGGGACATAGAAGAACTGACTGCAGCCATTACACTGAAAAGTCACAGAGCAGAGCTGTTCCCAGGGTTAATATAACTAGTTCAAATAAAACCTTTCTGCTGAAAACTACAACACATTTTTCATCTCCATAAAGTCATCAGAATTTTTTTTTCTAATCCACTCAAATCACCACAAAGCCCACTGCCACAATGTTCAGCTTGTGTTACTGTTAATGTTCTCAGCAATGTTCTCAGCTACAACACCATGAAACCCATTTGCTGTTTAACACAAATAAAATAATGCACCTAGGTTATCAGAAAATCAGGGGTGCTGAGATAAATCTTCTCCTTAATCCATTGCAACCAGGACTGTGAGGAAAATAACAACCAAAAATGAAATCTTCCAGTGAAATTAAAAAACGCTATTGCAGTCTGTGTTTATTTGCTCCGAACAGCCAATGCAGACATTAGCTGTAGCTAGAAACTCCAGAACTTTCATTTATTTTTCTCCAGTCTGTCTCCATGTCCTCCCGTCTGTATGTTTATGAAGTAGATTCATAAAGCTCAACTTTCCCCTGACTTTCATTGAGCAAAAAGAGACCAGAGTCAGAGTCAGATTCCTTGTATGTGCACACATACTTGGCCAATAAATATATTTTGTATGGAATTGCGCTCAATCTAATATTTGCTTCACGCTCTGTATGAACACACCTTTGTATTTTGGGGTGTTGACATGGACATGAATATCCTGGTTATGAGAATAAGCCTGGTTTTGATCATATCCAGGATATGATGTTTACACAGAATACAAAGACATCTGGTTATTCATATCCCCGCATACATAACTAGCTTCCTGGTTACTGATTACTGCATGCAATTTGCGCAGCTGCCTGTTTTAACAGAAATAAACGGGCTATGTGATATGGATGCAACAGGAAATATTAAATATGTTAGCAGTTTTTGCTTCAGCTTCCAGATCGTGGTGGATAAGCACAGGGGAGACCTTGTTTTGCCTCCAGGGCCTAAATTGATGTTCACTTTGGGGATAGCCTGTTCACTTCATGCTGTAGTTGGGGAGCCAGGCATGCGTATTTTACTGAGGTCTTGAGGAGCTGCAGTGTTTGTTTAATGACAGACATGATATTGCTGGCACATACGCTGAAAAAGGTTTCTCGCTCCCGGGTTTACTTTCAGAGTATGCGGGCCAGTGACTATATGCAGTAATGCTTCTCCCACTGGCCCCGCCCACGAATTCCAGCTCGGCTCACAGACTTCACGCTGTGATGAAGTCAAATTTAAATAGTATCTCCTGACATCTCCTTTACAATGGTGGTCTGTGAGAAAAATCGTTTTTGGGCAGCAGGGGATTTTTTCATTGCTATATAGTAAGTGGCCATTGGGAAAAATTGAAAGCAAGGCTGAGTGGAATTAGTGGGGGCTGGGGGGGGGGGGGTCGCTACCATTAGCAAGCCTGTTAGGCTTTATTTTCCCTCTCCTTCTTCTTCTTTTTATTAATCAAGTGGTGTACAGTTGTGAACAAAATACTAAGGGCAACAAACAAAAAGGAAGAGGGAAAACTTCTGTAATATTCTAGAGATATCATGACTGACTAGTGCTAGCCTAGCCGACAAAGCAAGTTAGAACTTAGCTTGCCAGCTATAGCAGTTTATGACCTTGCCCTGCGAATATAGTTACTACATCTCCAAGCTTCTACCAGGCCTTGACACGTGGTTGCCTCCCCTCTTACTCTTTTAACATGTTTCTCCCCATCTTCTTTTTCTCCTCTTAGGTGTGTTGCCATACTCAGCACCCGTCTTCCCCTTCCCTCCCTCCCCCACTGACTGTGTTGAAGCTCTTCGAGTGTGCTCCGCCGACCCCCGGTGTGAGGCGTTGTACCGGGGCTTAGAGCTGTGTGCGGCAGATGCAGCAGTGACCCCACTGGGGGAGCAGGCAGCAGCCGAGTGTCTGGAGAGACAGGACGCTCTGCTGGCTAAACACCCCGCTCTCTTGGCCTGCAAGTGCCAGCGTGGCTTCCGCAAGGAGGAGCAGTGCCTGCGCATATATTGGAGTGTTCGTCTGCTGCCAGGTCAGTAAGGCCTCTGCTCGGGCTGGAGTGTGGGCAATATGCATGCAGGTCTGTATGTGGGGGCATGTCTATGCTGAGTCTCTATCCATTCATTATCTCTACCAGCTCATTCATTTCAAGGTCATGGGTGGCTAAAGCCAATCTCAGTATTGATTTGATACAAGGTGAGGCTCACTCTGAACAAGCAGTCAGCTTATGACAGGGCTTTAAGATGCACTGAACAATATTTCTATAACCAACGGCTCAAATGACTGTGTGGACTGTGAAAGGGGTTGCTTCTAGTGATGAACTCATTGAGATTTATTACCAACTCTGTAGTTCCCCTCAGCTCAGTCAGTTTGGTTTAACAGTGTGCAACTTTTGTTGGTTCAGTGTCCCAAGCATATGCCTATAGCAAACAAGCTCTGATAACCCCTCTGTACATAACCTGCTCAGCTTCAAACAGCAGGTACACAAAGTTAGAGACTAGCTGGGGAACATACAGTAGTGCAGCATTTAGCAGCTAAATTTTTCGCAGGAGTTGGTGGAGCCCAAAAACAGAGCTAAAAGAAGAGTGACTATTAGACTTACATTCATCAGGTGGACACAAACACAACTTCAAATGAATGCTAATGTTGCTATGTGTCTGCTGAGTGGGGAAATAGTTAACTGTATGCTAATAAGTTAGCCATACAACTTTTTAAGACCATACTATGTCAAACGTGCATGATGGGGGAAAAAAAAAAAAAAGCAAACAGCAGTATTAGTGCATCTGAAAGGGCAAGTCGAGGACTGTTTAGTCGAAACCTGTTGGTCATCCATGTATTATTAAAGGATTTGCACTTATCACAATGCCCTGGATGCTTGTCAGACTGCCAACCTATACTATGGACTTATATATTAAGTAAGATGGACAGTCACTGTTTTTATTCCTATTTGACTACTTGCCCTATCCGGGAAGAGCACCTGATTTTTTACTATCACCACCATCTAGTTTATTGACCCAGTGTGGCACTCCCTATTTTTTCTTCATGCATCCTGTAATTGCCCAGCCCATGGCCACAGTGGCTGCTGTTCATCTTAAGTTACATATATATTGGGTTTCTTTAATGAATAAAGCTGGGCATATTCTTTTCTTTTTCTACTTGTCAAAAATCCCATATAAAATACCCAAATCAACAATATGTTACTCTCAGTCCTTTCTGACTTCCCTACTCTGTTTGTGGCTCTCAGCCCCAAACCATATTAATGAAGAGCATAGTAATTTAAAATGTTTGGGACTATTTTCAGCAGCGGATTAATCCACATTTGGTGCTTTAGTGAGTATTTGTGGCAGCAGGATGATGTATGTGGACTTGAGGCAAATTAATTTGCAGTGTGTGTGTGTTCATGGTAATGAAGAAACATACAATGTGTAGCTTATTTATGTGATTGTTTACAACAGTTGAGCTCCACTGAACTCTTTGGAAACACTGACAGTATTTGTTAGTTGGATCAATTTAGTATATACTTGGTTTTGCTATTTTCATCAGATTTGTTGACAATAAGAAACTCAGCCTTGTCCTTCAAAACTGTCTTTAAATGATTTTCAAGCTCAATCCCAATACATTCCTTGCTCCTACTATTCTGCCCGTACCCCTACGCTTTGTGTGTTCATGTCTAGGGGTAGGGTGTCCCACTATTTGTGGGGATAGAGGAATAGGCCGATGTGTTAGGACGAGATGGCCCTCCAAACAGGGGTTTTTAGAGGCACACTCCAAACCCAGTGTTATTGGAAATCATCGGCAGGATGGTTGCACAAGCAGCAAAACAAACCCACAAATGTATTTTCTTGGTTAAAAAAAGATATCAAAATGACGACAACCATTGTATTCTCTTAGTTTAATGTTGTTTAAATGGTACTTTTCTTTGTAACAGGCATAACAGAAAAAAGTGCTGGTATGCTGATGTCTTTGTAGCTAACTAGCGAGCTAGCTAATGCTATATTGTTATTGCTGATTTGTGAATGACAGTCTGGCATTTTGACAAATTTCCATGTTGCATTGCCCCCTTCCCACCCAAAACTTTACTAAAGCCCAGCAGCAAAGTTACTACACTTGTTACTGCTTCTATAATATCAGTGTAGACTGTCAGGGTACTAGTTGCTAAAAGCCCTTTTTACACAGAAATTGTGCCATATGGTTGCTATGAAGTCCCTTCTTTGTGCCACCTTTGAAGGTTTGCACAGAACCAAACGACGGCAGCATCACGCCGCTCCAGTATGTGATTTTAGACTGCATCCTAGCATCACAAAATCAAAAGAAGCAATACAAGACATTTAACATAACAGTGTCAGCCTCTAGTGTGACATATAACATGCATCAGCAGCACTTTATAAACAATAACAATGGCATAACATGTCAATAACAACCATATACCGTCCCTGTTATATGGCAGCTTATCTTGTCCTTTGAGAGCAAGGAGCTCCCAGACGTCATTATTTTCCCAATTTGCAGACATATATAGCGGCTGTTCTTCTTCTTCTTCTTCGTGTTAGCTGCTAACTGCTATTTTTTTTTTAAATCTTCTGTGGTGTCTGCATAACACATTTTCAAAACATCACACTGGTGTACCCCAGGTCCTGTTTATACAGACATTGTTTGGCACTGTTACTGCTTCCGACCCTAGCACTCTGTCCAGCTATCACGTGATTGTACCTTTTATACAGAGAGAGGTGTGGCAGCATAATGGCTTAAAATTCCTGCCTTGAAGACGCAGTGTAAACGGGGCTAATGATGGCTAATTGATGACTTGTTTAATCAATTGACAGTGTCCAACTGAAGTTGTGAATTAATCACAAGTGTCCATGCTTTTTATCTCCGGCAGATAATGGCTGTCATTGTGATTATACCATTATTGCCATGGTGGCATCTTAAGTAAACTCCATTGACAACTACTGATGATATATCAGGGTCTTGAAGGTTGTCCCATTTCAAAGGGAAAGATTTTAGCTACTACACTTTGTAACTCTGTTTTAAGGTGCAAAGGGGCAGTCAAAAATGAGGGGTAGGGGTAACAATACGAGATGAGATTGGGCCTTAAAGTTTGTGTCCCATCATTTGAAATGAGTCAGCTGTAGCATGCGCCTCATGCAGATTATGTGGAAAACACTATGCACAGGTGCACTGAGTATTAAACCCCACCAGTGTTTGTTGCAATTTACACATACAGTATATACAAACAAATAGAGACACATCCTGGAGTAGATTAGAAAACCAATCTGTGATCATGACTATAGCAGCACAGAATGGGCACTGTAGTGTGATGCCTCGCTCTAAAAACACATTCACATTTACGTGAGACTTTCGAAACACTAATGTGCATTTATTCCACAACTTTCACCTAACCACTTTCATGCAGACCAGGTTTAGTTCTACTTTAACCCTAAAATGTGTCATCATCCCAAAAAAGTTTCACGTAAAAGTGAGGTCCAGACAAAAAGACTTCACTCCGAAAACACAGACAGACAGACAGATAGACACACACTCTCTCTCTCTCTCACACACACACACACACACACACACACGCACGCACGCACGCACGCACACACACACACGCACGCGCACGCAGACACACATACACACACATACAGTGAGAGAAGCATATCCGGAGTGCTGGTGTGATGTGTGCATCAGTAAGTGAGCTAACACTAGCCAGTGGACTCCTCCTCCCCTGTGGCCTATTAGTCAGCGGAGCATTAGTGTAATTACACACTCTTCAGTTCCTAACGCTGCTAGGCTGCTCTAGTGTGTCATTACCATAAATATATAGCCCAGAATAGGATTTACATACATAAACACTTTACATGCCATTACATTCTTGATTGAGTTTGAACTTTTGAGTGTGTTCAAATAATTTGCAGCAACAAATGTCCACTAGTCAATCAAGGCTCTGCTAATGGGTTTCACCACTGGACAAAAGCTGTCTTCAATAACATGATCACATGGTGACTTTGGGCTTGCCCACCTATCTTCCTCTCCGTATCCTCATTTTGGCCATGTTGATGAGTTTTAAGTGACAAAAGGACTGTAGTTTGAGTGACACAAGTTGTTTTTTTGATGTTGTGGTGCATGAAGCCCTCTGTATTAAGATAAACAAAAATTATATTGAAAGTGGAGAATGGAAAAAGATGAGAAGATTGATAACACGCTTACATATGTGTTTTAAGCAGAGCTGAAGCCTGGGGGGTTATTAGCCTCGCTCTGCAAAAATAGTTCCCTCATGTAACTCCCTGTAGAAAAATAAATTGCATTTACAGCTCTGTATTTTTGTTCGTGTCTGTCTGTTTTAATTAAGGCCTTATCTCTGTGTCTGAGAATGAAACCAGTGCCTTAAACCTGCATTGTTTCCAGTGGCTAGCAGGGGTCACACAAAAAGAATTCCAAAGAGAAAATGGTCCAACTCTCACTTCATTTATTAGCTCAATTAACATTTTCCTAATGAGTTCATGATCATGATTGCTAGTTTCAAGTCTTCTTTAAGACAGCAGAATGTTCATTTTGTACATTATGGTCCCATTTAGAGTAAAATAGATTATGAAGCAGGCTATGCCATAGGGCATGGCTACCTTGTGATTGACAGGTCGCTATCACAGGGGTGTCCTTGTATTCTTAGTCAGATCCACCCCTCATTCCAATACAGCTCAACCCTCTTGCCCAAATATGGTCACTTCTGGCTCCAAAAAAAAACAAGAAGGCGAAGGCCAAAATGCTAAAATCAGGCCCCCAGGAAGAGCAATTTGAAGCCAGTTTTTGTAGTGGCCACATAAAGGAATTACATTCGTCACGTGGTGCCATGTGGCCCAAAAAGCCTTCTTTCCTTAGACTTACATGGCAATAGAGACATTTGTAAATCAGAGGATGTATTTTCTTGAGCCTCAGAACCCCTGCAAAAAGATTAGTTTCACTGATCTATTTGGTCTGGTAATATTTTGAAAATAGTATCCAATTCTCTTTATACATTTGTGGCCAAACTCAAAGCTTCAGAATGGTAGTCAACAAACCAATGGCTCCCATGGCTCTATTCGCTTATTTTATCCATGTACAGTTTTAATCAAACAAATGAGATCTAACATGTTTATCAGTAAGCTTTAGAGATGTTGGTAGTTTTATTTTCAAACTTTGAAAAGAGACATGGTTGCTGTTTCCTATCCTTTCCAGTGTTTATGCTAAGCTAGGCAAACCTTGTCCTGACTTCAGCTCCATACTTAACAGAGACTTAAGATTGATATTGATCTTTGGAAAAAAGGGAGTAAGTGTTTTACCCAAAATGTATAACTACTTTTTTTAATGAGAAACAAACTGAAGGATGACAGCCTTTGTCACTTGTGTAGTGCAAAATCCAGGGCCCCTTCTTACCCTGCACTGCAGTGATTATAGATATTTACATTAACACTGGGCAGTGTTTAAATAATTACCTCCCACACTGACTTAGCAAACAGACTTAACAGCAAGAACACAGCACTGTGCTAAGAAAAAGCTGTCCACTATGTCTAAAATTCCATTTATATAATGAGCATGAAATGTTATCCAAGATTAATTACATAGCGTACCTGAACAACTAGAGTGGCTCTCATCAGATGTGAAGCATTGCAGGGTGACTGATCTCAGAGCTGCTAGACTTGACATGCAGAATACTGGCTGGACACAACAAGGTCTAATTATCTACATCAGCTCTGGGCAATACTTTTCATATTTTTGCTTCATTTTACCCAAACTTACACAGCTCTGTCTTTGAAATGATGGTGATATCGACCAATCAGTGTCAGCGCTCAGTCCAGTCAGGATAGTCTGAGCCAGCTGGACTGTTTTTAGGTACATTAGTGATGGCTGTGGTCCAGACATTCATGGTCTCCAGAGGATAAATCCAAATGTATTTGCTGACCCCCTCACTCTTCATCTCAACAAATATTGGATGGATTGCTATTCAATTTGGTGCTATTATTGTGTGCAGTTGTTCCCCACAGGATGAATCACTATGTTGAGACCTTGACTTTTTATCCAGCTTCACCAGCAGTGAAATATGTTGACGTCTACCAGAACTGAATTATAACTCCAAACTGTACAGTGGGTATCGAGGATTCTACATAGATAGTAGAATATTTTGTCAAAGAAAGAAGGGAGACTCACAGAGGCAGGCAAGGAAGCTAACATGTCTGAATGTGTAAAGGAATGCTTTTACTTCAGAGACCCCTCTGCACTGCAGGGGATGCAAGGAGAGGCCTTTGTTCTTCTAATTAGCTTTTATAAAGTAATGTCAATTCAGTGCAGTCAACTCTCAGAAAATACCCTGACAAGTAATTTAGGGATAGAACAGAATACATCACAGAATCACTGACACAGAGCATCATGATGGTGGGGCCAGTTTTACTGGGTTTCACCTGTTAACAATCATATATGACTGCATTATAATTGTGGGTAATTTAAACATACTGTACATGACTCATGTTTACTCCCATGATCCTCTAATCATTGAAAGATTTTTCACCACCGTCATATCCCTTTCCTGTATTTCTGTCCACGGCAATCTTATTTACTCTTTTATGTGTCATTGCTTACTCATATCCCTATAAAGTGTTATCTTGGCTCTTTGTGTGATGACATAACCAACCAGAATCACTGTTATCTTACAGGAAAACAGTGCAATTAAAAAAATGGGAGTAAGCTTTCCAGTCTCAAAGAGAAAACATTAAACTTTTACTTTTTACCAGTTAAATGCTTGCTAAATACTTGCCTGTGTATGGATATTTATTTTTTCAGAGACAAGACAACTTACAGTACATTAGGTCAGAAATACTGCCAAAACAGCCAGTAGCCATTCCTGTTTTAATGAGGCTGATGCTGATTTATAATGTTTTTGAGCAAAATATTTAAGGGCCTGATTTAGCTTTGCCTTTAATATTTATTGGCACTAATTTTACATCCCAAAATAATCTTTATTATTTCTCTCTCTTTTCTAGTCTCTGTCAGAGTTGGGTATAACGCGTTACAAAGTAACACATTAGAGTACTTTGATTAGTTTTTGCAGTAATGAGTAACCTAATGTGTTAGTTTGCTGTTTGAGTAATCAAATACTTAAGTACATTTTCAAACAAGACATCAGTTACTTCCGTTACTTTTAGAACGCTGGTCCTTCAGCTCTGAAACAGCAACGGCTGTCGTTTGGTTCTAATAACGGAGATAACGTTAAACCTATCAGTCTGAAAGAAGCCACGGAGCTTGTGGCTCGCTACGTGGTCGGAGAAATGCTGCTGTTGTCTACGGTGGATTCTAAATAGGTGGAGTACATCCCTAGAGGAAATATTAAAAACGCTGGGGTCTTGTCTAACAGTTGTCTACGGCAGCAGATCGTTCTGTGTTTCTACTGGTCAGAGTGACGGCTGTGATGGGAGAATTGGATCTCAGTGAAGGGCAAGTGGTCCATAGCTTTAATTTTGGAGACAAAAAAATGTAGGCTTAGCGCCCTGTGGTCCATTGCCCAATAGGAAATGTAGAATACTCAAAACTACTTTAAAAGTGCTTGAGTTACTTTTCTCAGGGAGTAACTTTGGAAGTACTTTTAAAGTAATTGAGTTACTTTACTCAGGGAGTAACGCAGTAAAGTAACTGGTTACTTTTTAAAAAGTAACACAGTAGCGTACTTTGATTACTTTTAAAGTAACCCTTACCCAACACTGGTCTCTGTGCTGGAAAAAGCAAAGAAACAGCCTTGCTCTAAGTTGTGAATCACATCATGAGGCGCTGTGTGGTAGAAAAATATCTGTTCTTGTTTTTCTAGACCATTGCGTTTTTCAATACAGTCAGTGCCTTTATTTGTTATAGGGTTTTAATAGGGACTCTGGTTCTCTGGCACAGTTTTAGACTAGTTTAGATTTTCAACCAGCTACCTTTTTTACCATTGGGAGGTTCTGTTCAAAGAGAAAAAATGTTCTTGTGGTGTGCCCCAAGGTTCAGTCCTAGGCCCCAGAGATTTAGCTGTTTTCCAATTATTTTGGCTGAACAACTTTTCAAAAATGACCTGCAGATGGCAGTTTGGACTTTTTTTTCACATTGTTGGCTATATATTTAAATTTACAAGCCTCAAAGTGGACATGACCTTAATAAACATAATCAAAATAAAACAATTTCTTTAATGGGACAACTGTGAAAAATATGCTTTTGTTTAATTCATCTTTTCAATTCATTTAATACCCTCATTCCAGATTACAGTGATGACCTCCTTCCAGTGCATTTGAGGGAGGTTACACTGAGTTTCATTTGTGTTTCTCACTTAGCGTTTGCTCTCTTTACCACAGTGTTCGTCTTACATTTGTTCCTTCCAAGCCACTGTGGGTCACATTGTAAGGGATCACTTAACTGTTTGCCAAATGCTGATGTGTTCCTTTTTTCCAGGGGAGGATGAACTAGAAATATCTCCCTATGATGACACACTAATGGATACTCGCATGGCTTCCTTAGTGGCAGGTAAAACACACTCTGACTCCTCTAACTCAAACACACACCTACACACACCTACACACACACACACACACACACACACACACACACACAAACACACAGCCACTCATGCAGTCTTTGTTATGATTAGGTAGTTATAGTCAGTGTCCATCACTGTCACACATGGAGTCATACCAGTGCGCCAGTGAAGCCAAGGACACTCTGCTCTTTTTGAGACATTTCTGTCTCAGCATCCATTTACTAGGGCTGTACCTGACTTAGATTATGTCAGTCGAATCAGTTTTGGCTATTCAATACGAATATTTCATGATTTGTGTTTTTCCTTATAAAGTTTTAAAGTTTGAACAGGGGTGTTAGTATGCTAAACAACCTAACTGGGCTAACAACACACAGAAGTGTGCAACAACATTTTTTGCTAACACTAAATATCACACAAAAGCCAGAGACTGTGTCGTATGATGTTCCTGTGAGCTCTAAATTCACCACTTCTCAGAAGAGAGAAGATGATGTTATGTCAGAGCCTTATGGTGCAAAGTCTCTCCTCCTCTGTGCCACTGTATCGTATCTGCAGCCGTCTGCCCAAAATATCCCTAGAAGCAAAACTAGCAAAAAAAAAAAAAACAAACAAACAAAAAAACCTGCTCAACTTGAAGCAATCTCAGTCAAATGAGGGGTCTTTGACTGATGATTTGAATCTCTGACTTTCAATGGGCAGGTCCACCATTTACACCCTCAGACTTTGTCCTTGTACATATTGTTGGTGCTGGGTAGCAGGGGTTGGATAAGCAAGGCTAGACAGACTTTTCAAGATTTCATTTTGTCAGGAAATTGTGGATTAGCTGTTGTTAGTTGGCTTGTTTTTGAGTTTTGGGGCCAGAGAACATTAGATTACTTGTAAGGTTCTTAAGGACAGTAATATAGTATACGCCCTGGGCTGGATTTGAATACTGTAGACCACTTGACTACAAGGTTGCTGTCAGTTTCAGAGCAAATATAAACTACTGTAGGACAGATCACCACTGACACTGACAGAGTCCAGAGGATCATTCCTATTGATTTTATGACTACCCGGTATTTACTCAACTATCACTCCCAAAGTTCCCTATGACAAGTGCTTCATAGATTGGCTGTTCAGATTTTGCTGTGGATATTCATAGTTTCCAGGTTCACAGGGATGAATCATCATGTTCCTGACAATCTCCTCCACTGTAAACCAATGTTTCTTTGACCATATGGTGATCATTTGGTCAAAATTTGACCTTTCTTTCTTTGGGGAGCCACACAGTTTACTGGGCATATGCACAGGCATATGCATCCCAGAGGATAAACCCATTTCCATTGAGACTACATGAGCTTTCCTTCACCACCGTCAGGACAAAGTAAGCTCTACATTCTTGCCTCATTACTGGTGAGGTTCCCAAAATAGCAGGCCACTTGAGACCTCTGCCAAGCCCCTGGGACTGGAATTAGGACTTATTTAATTTACCTTTACTTAAGAGACTATTCTTCTGGGATTCTTACTGTAACCCAATTAATTTAGCTCTATTAAAACACCAAATTATGCTGTTTTAATACTATTATTTAGTTTATTCTTCTTTATTTTTTGTTTGGGTTACTTAAGTTTACTGTTTACGTTTGTAAGTTAATTACCTTTAATCACTTTGGGTTCAGTGAAATGAATAGGAACTCTACAGAGGAAGGATGATGATCCTCAATGAAGTAGGAGGCTATAGTATTTCAGAAAAACAAAGTTGAAACAACTCTCAGTCCCATTATTGTCACTCTTAGCACAAAAACGCCACATCACAATGTTTCCACTGGCATCCATATTATCAGAATGTAAAAATCTAATCAATAGGAATTATACTTTTTAAACTCTGGACCTCAACTTCTGTGGGAGTCCATTGTCCGACTTGATAACTCTCCTACTGAAACTGATGGTTGGATACCCATACCACTGTTCCCTTTTGCAGCTGCTCTTCCTTAAACACTGCATACACATGACATAAAGTATGAAGTCCTCTACTTTTGTTGCAAGTCACAGATTGAATAGCTACAAGATACATTTTTAACAATTATTATATAAGACTTGACACTTCCATTTCCCTCTTTACAACTTTCTGCACACCCAGGTGTTTTGTGTTTGGCTAATTTAACTTTTAATTAACTCCTCACCCCATCAGCCTCATCTTTCATGCAATTGGATGGTGAGAACCAGTGCCTGAAGGCAGCGCAGGACTGTGGCCTGTATGAGAAGTGTGGCTCTCTGCGATCAGAGTATGTCCTGGCCTGTACCAAACGGGTGCCTGGGACCACCCGGTGCAACCAGCACAAATGTCACCGGGCCCTGCGGCGCTTCCTGGAGCGGGTGCCTGAGGAATACAGCCTGGGCGTCCTGTTCTGCCCCTGCACTAACACCCTGTGTGGTGAAAGGAGGAGGAAAACTATTGTGCCCTCCTGCTCCTACCAAGAGATGGAGGGTCTGCAACCCAACTGCCTCCACCAGCAGAGCTTCTGTCGCCGAGATGACCTCTGCAGGTTAGACACAAAGCCTAAACAGATGTGTGGGGCTGATACTGTTTGTAAATGTAAGAAGGCTGTAAAATGGCGTTATATGGGGCAGTTTGATAACACGTTAATTGTGAAGTTGATAGTCTATGTTTATGTGTGTGAATATCTTTTTTGTAATGATAGTTGTGTCACAAAACCCATCTGCTTCCTTGCAACTTCCCATTGATGAACTGTACAATGTATTGAGGTTAAAAACACACATCTGGAGTATTTGGGTGCTATGTAATCAGGGAATGTGGGCTATTGTCTCTTATTGATGGTGTCAGTGGCTAATTGATCACCCAAGGTGCTGCCTTTTTGTAATTAACACTTGGCAGCAAAATAAGATCACATTGATGATATCCTGTTATTGGGTCAGAGTCAGACGTATTAAGATATTTGATCTTGTTAATATCATCCAGATTGTTAATATCTGAATGTCTATAACTACAGCTGCATGTAAATTCAGCTTTAGATCAGAGTCAGCACAGACGTGTCCCTGGTCAAACCAGCAAGTAGCAGAGCAAAATATATCTGTGTGTCTGGGAAAAGGTGGTACTGGAAACTTGCTGTCATAGTTGCTGTCAAATAAACCTTTAGACCAAATGCACAAGAGCAAATAGTTTTGAATAGCAGCAGCTAATCCTACAAAGCAGCTAACTAGCAGTGTTGGGAAAGCTACTTGGAAATGTAGTGAGCCACGCTACCAGTTACTCTACATCAAAATGAAGTTTCACTACATTGAAGCTATATACATAGATAAATGTTAGCAAGCTAAACTACGAGAAAATGGCAGAAGTAGCTTGCTACTTGCATAGCTGCTTTTATTATTTTTTTTACTTTATGTCAAACCAGCATTATCTCAGTGATAATAAAAACTGTCAGCCAAAGAATTTTTATAAAATTACAGACTTAAATTAAAACTTTCTTCTTTTTTTCGAGGACTTTGTGACATTTGAACATGTCCTCCAATACCATGTCCTCATCAGTCGGCCTATTGCCCCTTCTCCTTCTCTCTCCTTTTACTACTTAATGCATTTCTCTGTTTTGGCCTCTTTCAGTAGGCTATCCGGCTCTGTCACTACTTCAAAGTCAGAATTCTAAAATCTATTTTTTACTAGAAGAAAATAGACAGTAATATAAACAATAAAAATAACAGACCTTAATTAAAACTTTTTTTTCTTTTTAGGGACATTATGAACATGTCCTGCAAACAACATGTGACATCAGCATGTCACTCTCTGTCTCCTCTCCTCCTTCTTAATACTGCTCTCTGTCTCTCAGCTCTTATCTTGGCATAGACATATATGACTGCCGCTGCCTATCGGAGCTGACGTCCTCGCCGGCCGCCATCTTGAATGGGTCTCGCTTCGCCTCCACAGTGCATTCACTTCTATTGAGGAAGGAGCTGTATGCACAAGTAAAATAGAATAACTCACTGAATTTTCAACTGATTTTCACAAGGTTTGGTTTGTTACAAACGGCACACATGTAGTTATGATACAGGATGCTTTTGTACATAAAAAATGCAGGATTTCATGCTTTAATACTTTCTGCAGATAGCAACAGCAAGTTATTTAGGTCACAACACAGTTATTTTATTCACCTCAACCCCAGAGTGGGATATATATGTATGTATATATATATATATATATATATATATATATATATATATATATACAGTATTTATATACTGTATAAACATACTGTATAAACACCATATACACAATACAAAACACAGTATAGCATATTATGTATAGCACACCTTTGTGCACATATTCACTTTTCCACCAGCTGTGCTGCAAATATCCCCTGCTGCTCATCGTTCTGTATCTTTTTTCAAAATATCTTGACCACAGTCCCATTTTCATAGTTATAATACCAATACCAAAATTAATTTCAGTGTTTAAGTAAATACTGAAAATGTCTTTTACTACTTTTGAGGGATCACAGCAGTCAGTGTAATAAGAATAACTTTACTAATTCCCGAAAAGAAAATTTCAAAGTCTGTAAGATCATCTATTTAACAAAGAATTATTAAGTCTGATGGCTGTGGGTATAAAAGAGAGTGTGTGTGAGAAATAAACTCAATCAACAATCAAGCTTTTTCTTTATTAAAATATATTAATAAATTTATTAATATGCTATACTATGTTTTGTATTGTGTATATTGTGTTTATACAGTATATACAGTACAGGCCAAAAGTTTGGACACACCTTCTCATTCAATGTGTTTTCTTTATTTTCATGACTATTTACATTGTAGATTCTCACTGAAGGCATCAAAACTATGAATGAACACATGTGGAGTTATGTACTTAACAAAAAAAGGTGAAATAACTGAAAACATGTTTTATATTCTAGTTTCTTCAAAATAGCCACCCTTTGCTCTGATTACTGCTTTGCACACTCTTGGCATTCTCTCCATGAGCTTCAAGAGGTAGTCACCTGAAATGGTTTCCACTTCACAGGTGTGCCTTATCAGGGTTAATTAGTGGAATTTCTTGCTTTATCAATGGGGTTGGGACCATCAGTTGTGTTGTGCAGAAGTCAGGTTAATACACAGCCGACAGCCCTATTGGACAACTGTTAAAATTCATATTATGGCAAGAACCAATCAGCTAACTAAAGAAAAACAAGTGGCCATCATTACTTTAAGAAATGAAGGTCAGTCAGTCTGGAAAATTGCAAAAACTTTAAATGTGTCCCCAAGTGGAGTCGCAAAAACCATCAAGCGCTACAACGAAACTGGCACACATGAGGACCGACCCAGGAAAGGAAGACCAAGAGTCACCTCTGCTTCTGAGGATAAGTTCATCCGAGTCACCAGCCTCAGAAATGGCAAGTTAACAGCAGCTCAGATCAGAGACCAGATGAATGCCACACAGAGTTCTAGCAGCAGACCCATCTCTAGAACAACTGTTAAGAGGAGACTGCGCCAATCAGGCCTTCATGGTCAAATAGCTGCTAGGAAACCACTGCTAAGGAGAGGCAACAAGCAGAAGAGATTTGTTTGGGCCAAGAAACACAAGGAATGGACATTAGACCAGTGGAAATCTGTGCTTTGGTCTGATGAGTCCAAATTTGAGATCTTTGGTTCCAACCGCCGTGTCTTTGTGAGACGCAGAAAAGGTGAACGGATGGATTCCACATGCCTGGATCCCACTGTGAAGCATGGAGGAGGAGGTGTGATGGTGTGGGGGTGTTTTGCTGGTGACACTGTTGGGGATTTATTCAAAATTGAAGGCACACTGAACCAGCATGGCTACCACAGCATCCTGCAGCGACATGCCATCCCATCCGGTTTGCGTTTAGTTGGACGATCATTTATTTTTCAACAGGACAATGACCCCAAACACACCTCCAGGCTGTGTAAGGGCTATTTGACCAAGAAGGAGAGTGATGGAGTGCTGCGGCAGATGACCTGGCCTCCACAGTCACCGGACCTGAACCCAATCGAGATGGTTTGGGGTGAGCTGGACCGCAGAGTGAAGGCAAAGGGGCCAACAAGTGCTAAACACCTCTGGGAACTCCTTCAAGACTGTTGGAAAACCATTTCAGGTGACTACCTCTTGAAGCTCATGGAGAGAATGCCAAGAGTGTGCAAAGCAGTAATCAGAGCAAAGGGTGGCTATTTTGAAGAAACTAGAATATAAAACATGTTTTCAGTTATTTCACCTTTTTTTGTTAAGTACATAACTCCACATGTGTTCATTCATAGTTTTGATGCCTTCAGTGAGAATCTACAATGTAAATAGTCATGAAAATAAAGAAAACGCATTGAATGAGAAGGTGTGTCCAAACTTTTGGCCTGTACTGTATATGTGTGTGTGTATATCTATATCTATCTATATATATATATATATATATATAGATATATATATATATATCCATCCCACTCTGGGGTTGAGGTGAATAAAAGAACTGTGTTGTGATCTAAATAACATGCTGTTGCTATCTGCAGAAAGTATTAAAGCATGAAATCCTGCATTTTTAATGTACGAAAACATCCTGTATCATAACTACATGTGTGCCGTTTGTAACAAACCAAACCTTGTGAAAATCAGTTGAAAATTCAGTGAGTTATTCTATTTTACTTGTGCATACAGCTCCTTCCTCAATAGAAGTGAATGCACTGTGGAGGCGAAGCGAGACCCATTCAAGATGGCGGCCGGCGAGGACGCGCTCAGGCAGTCGATGCGGCATCTATGTATATATGTCTATGTTTTCTTGGCCCTTGTTGTGTCTATTTCTCAAGTGTCCACTGCAAATCTACTAAATATACATAGTCTATGGGGAAGACACGAGAGAGACACGTCAAGAAGTGCAGTGTAGCCAATCAGAGGCAGAGTAGGGCGGGTTTTGCCAAGAAAAGCCAATAGGGAGGCAACAAGCAGAATAATCTGAAGGATTAGTATGTGATGTCATGTGGAAGTGTTTCCCTCGTCTACATGTCTCGATCTGACGCTGTCGTCAGTCACATTACTTAACCGGTACTTCTAATATCCTTACTTCATCCAGACATCCCCAGAAAAAAGTCTGCTGCACTTCAGAGCTTTTCCTGGGAAAAAGAGCTTGTAACTTTTGTGGACACTACCGCACTACTCAGTCAATTAATTAACTTTGCGACTGAAAAGCTGTTTGACTCAGGAAGTAGTGACGTTACCACCATGCTACTGAGAAATGCTGTTAAATTCGTATGGTACATCACTACGTGACTTTACTGCCCAACACTGCTACCTAGCAATCAAAATTGTAATTAAATAAATAAAGCACTATGTTAATTTTCTGTCATTATTTGTGGAGCAGTTTATTCTTTGACAGAGTAAGGTTATATCAAATCGGACGGTGCAAGACAGCTAATATGATAGCTTACTCTTTTTAGGATTCTCCAGCTCCCCATTCCCTTAGGGCCCCCTGACACACCAAGCTGAGGATGGTCTGTACCTCAGTGTCGGGCTGTTGGTGAGCGTCGGTTGCCCCAGTTGCCCCTGCAGTGTGTTTCTTCCCTTGTTGGTAGTTTTTTGGCTGATTCAGCACATGGAATCAGCGGCGGAGCTCGTCAATAAGAGGGATCCCCCTGATTAATTCAGCTCAGCTCAGTTATTTCCTCTCTCACAGGTGCAGAACATACGTGCTAGTTGGCTGTTGGCTGTAGTCTTTACGGTGTGTTAAAGTGCAACTTTTTGGTTGAGACACAGGCCACATGAAGCAATGCAGCGCCACTAGTTTTTCGATGTAGGCTTGGTGAGTCTGGTCCTTTAGAGCTCAGCACTGTGAAGATGGTTTGCTGTTGGTTTACGATGCTAATTCATGAGTCAAAGTTCATCCAAGTTGAACCATTTTTTTCCCCTGTATATATTATTCTTTAATTTAGGTTGCATTGCAATGAATGAATCTCACCTAAATGTCACTATATTCAATGATGGTGTGACCATGTCTTATGATGATGAAGATGATGATTGGTGATTAATTTTATTGTGCCATGATGGTTTAATTGCTCTCCATCTTCTTCAAAGTGTAATGTGTGGGGAAAAAAACAGTGATACTGAGGACATGACATAAATAGCAAACTGGTATTCGCCCAAAAAATGCATAGAAATCCAACAGTCCTATGTAAATGATAAAAAGTGGGACCAAAGTAAAGGTATCATGAAGACTGTAAAAATGAAAAGACAGAGAAAAGGCTAAATGTACAAATAGGACTGAAAGCACTGAAATCCGCTGAACCCAAATTTACATGCATGCAAACACACCCCAACCTACACATCCAGATTTCCTTCCTGCTTCTTGTGTTTGATGTTGAGTTGTTGTCTGTGTTGTTGCCAGGTCCAGACTGGCTGATTTCCTTAATAACTGCCAGCCATCTCCTCTGACGGCCAGCGGCTGTCTGAAAGACTCAGCAGGCCTGTGCCTCCGAGCCTACGCTGGACTCATCGGTACGGGATGCAGGGAGGAGGGAGGGGGAAAAGGGGGGAGAGAGGGGGGAAAAGGGGGGAGAGGAGGGAGGAGTTGGGAAAAGAGGTATGATGAGAATTACATGAAATAAAAGGCTGCATTTCACCTCCACCAGAACATAACTTCCAGGAGAGGAAGTTTTGGGTGAGTGCAGCTTTATCAGCGTAAACCGCCATATGAGTGTAACGCAGAGGCGATGTGCTAGTCTTTCAGATACACACACACAGGGACTCACATGTACTAACATGCACTCACAGTGGTGCTCTGCTGCAGAATGAATACAGGTCAAACACTGGAATGGATATTTGGTGTTATTTTTGGCATTGTTGGGGGTTCCCTTAAGCCTGGCAGCTTGTCCAGCCTATATGATTATGGGGGAATTTATATATCTATAATACTGTCCTAAGACTCTCTTAAACAGAGCTAATAATGTGCAAATCTCCAAAGAGAGTAATGGGGGGAGACAGAAAGTGTGTGAGCAAGGTGATCAGACAGAGCAGAAGTGGAGGAGCAGTAGCGGCAAGATAGAAAGTGAGGAGGCATGACAGCTGACAAGAAATGTGGATAGAGAGGCATTGAGTGGCTTTCTGCTCACTCTGACAATGATGGATGACTTTTCTATGAGCCTCATAGCTTTCTTAAAGGCACAACTTGCATAATCCACATATTTACAAAAGGGCAGCTGCCAGAGATAATCAAACGTGAGTGCCGTGCATTGTTTTCCTGAAGATAAAAAAAAACATATTAGTTGTATTTTGTTTCATTTGGCCCTCTATTGGAGTTAACATTTACATTTAACATTTGACCACAGAAGGCATAGACAGCGACCCACGTCTATCACTGATTATTAGGTGAATGCTGATTAATCGTGTAAAACATACTGTATATGCTTGAAACATATATTGTATCTTAAATAATGAGCTGGCCCGTGGCTTCTGTCCTCCAAGACAGTTTCCTACTCCAAACCAGGCTCCAGTTGTCTCTGAGTTTATTGTAAGAACAAGATGTTTTTCACTTTATAACAAGATATTTTAAGTAGGGATGCACCGATTTAGCAGCTGCACATCGGTATCTGCCAGTATTCTCCTTGTTGACTGCGATTTGCCTATCTACAAATGAGATGACATTCACTGATGGCAGTAGCCGATGTGTAAGCGTTGTGTCACATCAATTTTGTGCCGAATAAAAAGCAGGGCTTGAGACTAACACCATCGTGTTGTCCCGGGGACAATAGAAAATGTGTTTGGGAGGGACGGAGATCCTCCCCAGGACACCATTCAGATGAAAGGATTAGGGCTGTAGTCAACCACAGAAAATCTTGGTCGACTAAAGTCGCACATAATCTTCAACTAATTGATTAGTTGTGGGGGAAAAAAATCTGCACGTTATTTTTACTTCTGCGATGGTGTGTCTGTGTCACTCTGCAGTTACACCTCCAAAACACTAGTCGGCGGTGGAGGACTGTTAAGTGCTGTAAAGTTTAGTTGATTCAAAACACACATTAAATATGGCTTAATAGAGACAATTTCAAACACAAGTACGCAAATTGGCTTCACTATAAATCGCAGAACTGACAGACAAACACTTGTCTTTATCTGGACACATTTCCCCCACCAATACAACATGCTAACGTTATTAGCACAAGTCTATGGCATTTTACATTGTATAAATTAGCCTAGCAACTAGCGATCTTTTCCTCTTCTCATATAAAACCAGGGACAACAGCAACACTTAACAAAGGTAACGGCACATAATTTGGCTCCATTACAACTCACAAGGTTCACTGACAAAACAACTGTCACATTAAACACGTTTTCCAAACATGCTAATGTTATTAGCGGCAGCCTATGGCACAATACATTGTATAAATTAGCCTAGCAACGAGCGGAGATTTCCTCTGCTCATATGAAACCTGGATAAATCCTGAAGTATAAATCCCTGAAGGATAAATCACACATAAGACTTAAAATGCTATTTTAGTGGAGGCTTTACTGTCTTCACAATTTATTGTTTCTCATCTGTCAAATACAAGTAAATGCAAGCTTCGTTTCCACTGAGAGAAAAGGTGTCAGTAGCCTATATAGAAACTGACAGGAGGTCTGCGTCAAAGTGACCCTGAGGGTGGGCGAGTTCAACGTAGTGTAAACAAAGGAGGTGATTTGAAAACACCCCCATTTTCACAGGGAACTTAGCCTGACCCCCCCCCCCCCCCCCCCCCCCACCACCGCAGGAAAAAATGGATTAATCCTGGAAAGCTATTGATGTAGCACTTTTCTCCTTATGAAAGTAACATGGCGATTATTCGACCAATGAGAATTTGGTTGGACGAGAGCATATCGACCAAATAATCGACCAGTCGACCAGGAGACTACAGCCCTAGAAAGGATGCAGTAAACTCATTATCGATACGTCATGGGACGCACTCTATTGTTTCCCTGATAATGCTACATTGTGAACAACAGGAGAGCTAGTTAACTTTAGATGTTAGCAGCTGGAGGCCGGAACTAACAGCTGATGGAGGTTGCGTTACATTATGATACGTTCAAGCTCTCTTTGGTAAAAAAATCGTATTGGGCAAAGGTAAACTAAAATATTCTCATGATGTGGTCAAATGTAATCTCGTAATCTCTTGTTTACCTAGCACAAAATGGGGAATAAATAACATAAACAAAATGAAAAAACAAACAAACAACAACAAAAAAAAACCAACAACCCCAACAACATTGGTATCTGCCAAATTGTTATTTTAAACATAGGTATAGGTATCGGCCAGGAACTTCACAATCGGTGCATCGCTAATTTTCACGTTATTATGACATGCAAACTTATCACAAACTTTTGTTGTGATAACAATATACTGTTTATCTTGTTATAATGTGAAATTATGATCACTTATTATTATAACACAAAACCCTTTATGTTATAATGTGATTACTTATATTGTCTTAACTGAAACGTTCCACACCATAATGTGATCGTTTTTGTCTATATTGTTGATACGTGAAAATTATGTTAGAATGAGAAAACAATGGTGGAGAGGGAAAAATGTAGGAATATAGCTCTATCACACATTTATATTAGTTCTACATCATGCTTGGGTTGAGATATGGTGAAATTCTGCTGTTATTGTGCACGGTGAATGATATTGCAATAAGTATGGGTAAACTAAGAGGGATTTTAAATGCATTGGGCTGTACAGAAGGAAGAATGAGTCAGACCTTCTGGAGGTAGCATTATCTCTCCTTACTCAGCTGGAGGGGCACAGAAGGCTCCATGGACACAGACTATACCACTGGAGTACATTTCACGGGGTGTCCACCTCTGCCCAAGACCAACTTATCTCATTATAACTTGAAACGTTTCATGTTATAAGAATAAAAGGTATCATGTTGTGAAGGGAAAAGTTTTGTGTCATAACAATAAGTGATTATGTTTTAACATTAAAAGTTTCACATTTAAAGAGGACAAATAGTATATTGTTGCAACAGGAAAAGTTTTTTGTATAACTTGATGAGTTGTGTCATAATAATGTAAAAATATTTTAATATAACAAACTTTTCACATTATACTGTGATACTGGTCTGTTTTTCTGGCATGACAGCAACACACTGCTGTAGAAAAGACATCAGTGGTTCCATGAACAACCTTGTATCCTCAAATTGAGTCTAAGTATACATCTAATTTGCAACAGCAAAAACATTTTGAGAAAATGTAATGCTGTCTGGATTATGAGTATTACTTGAGTATTAGTAGAATATTCACTGAAAACACGTGTTCATAGATAAAGCAACATGTAACTGCTTTATGGTTATGTGTAAGTATTCAGAAGTTTGGTTAAGGTTTTGGTTTAATATAGAATAGGTTCCCTGTGCTTTTGTTGACTAAACAAGCAATTGCTCATCACAAACCGCAGCCTGTGGTGTTCTACACTAAAAAAAAAAAAAAAAAAAGGAGCAATAACATTTCCTGATACAACACAATGGGGAAAACCAATTAGTATGCATAGATATGTGTTCATGGAGACAAGGTTGGCCTGTAGGAAAAATGCATTCTTCAATCTAAAAAGCCATGGTATGCTTTGGCAAATGCCACATTGCCTCTAATAACATTTGTATGTGGGGCCAATGTGGGAAATAATGGGCTGAAAAATGGACTTTAAAAGGGACTGTCCACAGGTTTCATATTGGCCCCATGCCAACTGCCCACATGGGTGAATTAACTAAAGTGGTTATGCTAGGGCTATCTGGGTACATGGGCCCCATGCACAAATGTTGGTTGGGAAGCACAGGATGTGGTTAGCTTAGCACAGAGACAGAAACCATAGGGAAACAGTTAGCCTGGCTCTGTCTTAATTTTCAAAAAATCACCAACCAGCACCTCTGAAGCTCACTGATTAACACATTAGATTAAAGTGATAGTTCAGGTTTTTGGACATGAAGTTGTGTGAAACGCTGACCATCTGTAGCTCTGTTTACCTACAGCAGCCGACGACGGTGTGTCGTGAGCCTGAGCCGGTGTTCACGCTGTAGTAGTAGGTATATATAGGGCTAGTACATCTTTTTCCTCACTAATAATAGCCTGCTGGTTCTCTGTTGGAAACAGCCGATGAAGTTTTCGTTAGCCGTTGCTATCCTGCGCACCTGCACGGCGTGGTGATGAACTGTCTTATTGATTTCTGTTGCCGTGCTGTCTGGCACGGCGGAGTGATACTGGCCAGAAAATAGTCCCAACTGATAGCAAGGTCTGTTTTAAAATTATTGAAATAGTCTTACAAAACACATGCATACTTTTTTGTAGCTTAAAACCTTTTGGTTACGTGTCCCCCGTACATCTTGAGAACTACTTTTTCTCTGGTAAGCTACGGGCGATTTCTCAGAGCAGGAGGCTCGTTGAGAGTAGTGACACTGTCACATCAGAGCTACAGATGGTCAGCGTTTCACACAACTTGATGTCCAAAAACCTGAACTATCACTTTAAGGCTACTGTGTTCAATTCATTGAAAATGTAAATAAAAAAAAAATTTAAAAAAAAAAGACTGAAACCGGCTGTTTTTTGAAAATAGGTTTTTACGTACATCGTTTTTATGCACCCAACTCCTGCTAAAACCACACATTGTCCTTTTAACATGTCTGTTTGAGTATGAACTAAACAAATAGGGTCAATGTGTTAATCAGTGATCTTTAAAGTTGTTGGTAGGTCTGTTTTTGAACTTCAGACAGAGCCAAGCTAACTGTCTCCTCCTGCTTTAGTGTTTATGCTAAGCTAAGCTAACTGACCCTCAGCTCCAGCTCTGAATTTGATGCACAGACAACAGGGTGGAGTTGATTTTCTCATCTGCCCGTTGAAAAGAAAGCCAGTCAGTGTATTTCCCAAAATGTTGAACTGTATCTTAAAAGTGTAAAAGTAGAATTGTTTGGGAGTGTGTGTATGTCACACTCAGCTAAGGTGTTTGCTACCTCAGCTTCATCCAGGCATCAGCCTATTGTCAAAATTTGGGCTTTCTGCCTCTAAAAATTGCCAAGATGGCACTGAGCAGAAAAAACACCAACTCCAGGCTTCAAAATGTCCCTTCAGCTCCCCGAGGAAACGTCACAGAGTTGATATCATGTTTTTCTACAGGCTACGTTTCAGCTTTGTTTGAAGTAAAAGAACAATATTCTCTTTCTGTGCCCCGCCATAAAGCATTTTAGCTGATTTCCTCCCAAATTGCTCAAAGTAAAATACAGTGTAGAAGCCAGTAGAAGCTTCCAGGTTTTTTGGACATGGCCTCATTTGTTTCTAGCAATTGTGTTTACATCTCTGAATTACTGTGACAAAAATGAAGCACGTAGGTTCTTTGAATTGTCCAAAGCTAACATGTGCTTTGACCCTTCTGACCTGTAGGTACCATCATGACCCCAAACTACATCAGTAACAGCTCTGCAGATGTGTCGCTGTGGTGCAACTGTGAGGGCAGTGGCAACCAGTGGCAGGACTGTCTGAGACTGCAGCGCATGTTCACCCACAACACCTGCCTGCGTGAGTATACACTTTATGCACATTTACTGGTCTTATCATACACTATGTTTGGTCTGTACAGTCATTCACAAGAGTTGGACTAAGACAGATCTGATAAGTGTGATTTATTTATTTGTTGAATATTGGTCCTTCAAAGTGTGTGATTTAGTAATGATGTTTTAATCAGATTTCAGAGAGATTGATATTTTTTTTGTTTGCAATATAAGTTATATTTGCAGTTGATGTGTTGACATAAAACTTTACATACATTTTTTTTTCTCAGAGTCTCAAAGTCTAGCAGAAAAAGGAAACCTGTCTTGCTCAGGCTGAATAAATCCTGATTGCAGTCCAGACTGTTATCGTCAAAGCTGGGTTACCAGCTTGACAAAAACCTCTCTGATCCCCAGGGGCAACCATCCCCTTGGTTCATAGTGTGTCAGTTTGATTGTGGTAATTTGATTAATTGTAAACTGGGAGTATGCGCCACTGTAGCACAATATCACCTAAATCTGCACTTGATCAAATCACCACAAAATCATTTCAACACGACCTTGGGCCAGGTAGTATTTCAGGAGACTCTCTGAGACTCTATAGGCAAAATCTAATTAAAATGCCATGTGGATTGTACTATGTGCACTGCACTTGACGGATACCTATGTACACTAATTCACATAGAGTGGATGATGGTGGATTCAATAAGGGCCCTCTGCTCATTTTTATTATTGTTGTTTTTTTATAGTGAGGTTATTACAATGTCTGGTGAAAATCAGATGAAAAGGAGCCACGCTGTCCTGAGGAGGTGAAACTTGTATGTTGCAGATTAATCTAATTTAAGACAAACAGATAGTACAAAGTAATGTGATTAGAATGTCTTTTAGTCTGAAGCAACCAGTGTGGTGAGAAATAATGGACAAGACTGGCACATCTTCATTCTGTTGGTCAATGAATAAAAAGTAATTAGCTGAGATAGCTTGCTGTTCAAGGTGCCTAAAATGAATGGTTCAGTATTTTCAGAAATACTGTATGTACTACATCTGATAGAGTGTCTTAAAGGAAAACTCAACTTCTTTCTGTATATCAGTTACTCACCACATGTGACTTCAAATTTGTGAAGAAAACTTTGTTTCTCTTGCATGCCTCCACATTGAATGGAGAGTCCAAAAACAGGCGAGCATTCTCTATAAATTAACGTATCCTTATACAGTGGTTCCTATGATATCCTACTGACAAGCACACACAACAGTTCATATGACATCCTACAAATTAGCAGCCCACAAATGAAGTTACATTCTTAATGTAAAGGGAGTTGGGGCAAGTAAAGTTACTGTGGTTAGGATTAGGGAAAGAAACATGAGAACGTACCTTAAAATGACTCAAAGTTCACACGGTTCCGAACTCCGGTCTCCTGGGGAAAAACCTGTGGGTAAGTCTTGTGTTTTGTGACCCATCTTCCACCTCAACATACCTCAGAACAAGACCGCTTAGGACAGCTTCTTTCTTTACCCCCATCAGCACATTGGTCACTTGATTGCAGCCTTCTGAAATACAATAGAATTATGCACAAATTATTAGGTCATCATTATATGTGATATGTGCGAATTTTGGTGCATTACATTTTGTAGGAATACATACAGACAGTGCATGACAACAGCCTGCCTGGATTGATATAATCATAGTCCACGTTTAACAGAAGCAAAACTATATCATCCTTTAACAAACTCTCGCACAGCTCATGCAGTATAACCTAAATCTCATTTATCCAGTCGTATGTTCAGTACTTCCAAATGCCCCTGTATGCTGAGATGATTTATACTGTAATGTTTTAGCAAAAATGCATGTGTTTCGGAAGTACTAAGCACACGACTGAATGAATAGGACTTGGATCACACTTTTTTTCAATTTTTACCTTTTTTTGTAGTCTCTGTTCCCCACGGAGGCATGTGAGAAAAATGTAAAAAAAAAAATTAAGCTAACAGGTGGTGAGTAATTGATATACAAATGATCATGTTGTGGGTGGAGTAAGTACAGAGATTGAATCAGGACATGGTTAGCCTATCTTAGCATAAAGGCTGGGCGCAGGGGGAAACAGCTAGCCTGGTTCCGTCTCAAGTTCAATAATACACACAAATAGAGAACACCTTTAAAACTCACACATTTTCTACCTTGTTGATTTAATTTGTACACGAAATCATATTCAAAAATGCCAATTTGTGATTACAAAGGGAGTCATGTGCTCGAACTATTTTGTGGCAATAGTTAGGCACTGTGATAGTGCACAGCTTACCAGAGGCTTGTTGTCATTGTGAGGTTGCCAGGTTTGGTACCAGCGTGCCTGTACAAAGACCAAAACCTGTGCTCAGCTATTGTATCTGGCAACGCACACTGTAGCTGGAGACTGCACAGAAGTGCTGGGTAGATGATTAACTGTTGATTGTCAATGAAATGTTCCAAAACATTTTTTTCTGTCTGTGTTTGAGTATAGACTAGAAAAAGAGATAAATGTTAATCAGTGAGCTTTAAAGCTGTTGGTAGGTGTTTGTGTATGTGTGTGTTTTTAACTACGCAGAGCCAGGCTAGCTGTTTTCCCACACGTTTCAGATTTTATACTGAAACTAGCAACTACGCTAGCAACTTCCCAACTCCAGGTGCCAGATGTATAAACACTGAACATGCAAAAATATGTATATACATACATACATATATATATATATATGTACACAAGGTAGCTGAAATGGCTGTGGGTGATATCATGAGACTAAATAAAAGTGGAGAGACTGGTGACAAGGTTGGTTGCCAGTTTCACTGATTGCTTTACTTAGTTATTTATTTATTTATTTATTGCATGCTACATTCTTTAATAATTAAATTCTAAATTACATATGAGATGCATTGAGTGATATCACCTTTTATTTACATTCAAGCCATCTTCTTCCTGTTTATGATTGTTTAATTTGAATGATGTAGATAGATATTTTTATTGTCATTGCATATAAAAAACACAACAAAGTTTCGTTTGCAGCACCAAAAAATCAGCATAAAAAGGGCATAAGTTAAGGTAGTAAATAAATAAATAATGCATAGATAAAATAATGCACAGATAAAATAAAATAATGCACAGATATTGCACTTTTCGTCAGGTAAGTGTATGTGTGTTTTTATGAGAATAGTGTGTGTTTATGTTTGAGGAGAGAATCCACAGCTCTTGGAAAGAAGCTGTTTTTTAGTCTGTTGGTTCTGGCTCGGATGGTTCTCAGCCTGCATGATGGGAGAGTGCTGAACAGGGAATGTCCAGGGTGGCCTGCTTGTGGAGGCGGCTTGAGTTGGTGTCGCTCAGCTGCAGGAGTGGAGAGCCGACGATCCACTGAGCTGTTTTAACCACCCGCTGAAGGTCTTTTCTCTCCGCTGCGGTACAGCTGGAGTACCAGGCTGTGCACCCATAAGTTAGTACACTTTCGATGGTGCATCTGTAAAAGCTGATGAGCAGCTTCTGAGGAAGTCTGTTGCACTTCAGCGTCCTCAGGTGGAAGAGACACTTCTGGGCCTTCTTGCTCAGGTGTGAGGTGTTAAGGCTCCATGTGAGGTCTTCAGAGATGTGGACTCCTAGAAATTTGAAGCTGTAGACTCTGTCCATTTTCTCCCTGTCAATGCACAGCTCAGTATGAAGTGTGTTCTTGTTTTTCCTGAAATCTATGTTTATTTCTTTGGTTTTCTTTGTATTGAGGTTGAGGTCATTTTCCTTACACCAGGCAGACAGTGTCCAGACTTCCTCCCTGTACGCTGCCTCGTTGTTGTTGCTAATAAGACCCACAATGGTCGTGTCGTCTGCAAACTTGACCACTAGGTTTGAGTTGTGGGTGGAGGTGCAGTCACTAGTGAAGAGGGAGTAGAGAATTGGACTGAGAATGCAGCCCTGGGGGACACTGGTGCTGAGATGTGATGGCCCAGTGTGACATGCTGGGGCCTGTTGGTCAAAAAGTCCAGGATCCACAGACAGAGAGGGTTGTATGCTGAGTGTTTGCAGTTTGTTGACCAGTTTGTGAGGGCTGATGGAATTGAAGGCTGAGCTGAAGTCAATGAAAAGCATCCTCACATAGGTATTGGGATTTTCGAGGTGGGGCATGCCTTGATACGTGCCAACACCAGTCTCTCAAAGCATTTTGTGACTACCGGGGTGAGAGCGATGGGCCGGTAATCATTTAGGCTTGAGATTGTCTGGGTTTTAGGGATGGGGCTGATGGCGGTGGTTTTAAAACAGGTTGGGACTGTGACAAGCTGGAGTGACAGGTTAAAAATGTACATTGTAAAGTCAGTTTTGACATAAGCTCTAAGAATAGACCATTGATCATCCTTCTGACATTTGATAACAACAACGATTGATGAGAAGTTAATGAGAATGGTGAGAATTTACCATGATGATGGTTTGCAGAAATGTGATGAATTAGTGGTACGGACATTACAAACAGCCACAGCCGTGCGTAATGAAAACTGTTGTAATGTAAACTGTTTTGGCACTGTTGGAGAACCTTACCAATGTCATTCAGTTTGTGAAATTGACAGATCCAAAGTCCCGCCCCCCTTAGTTACCGTTGCTAGGTCGGACAAGCATACATATATTCTGGGAGTGAGGCAGTATACCTTCACAAAGTTGACGGCAAGGACTGCAGTATGTGATGGAAGGATATGTCCTTTTGCAAATCTCATTAACGTTACCTCAGAAATAAGGAGGAAGCAAACCTGGGTGATGCTGTTGATCTGACATTTAGCTCCTCTTGATGTGGTAAAATGTTTGCTATTTAGTTACCTAGAATTTTGCTAACAGTAGCTAACTTGAGAAATGATGATATACAATGTATTGTGTACGTGAAAGTTGTTCCAGCCCCCCAGCCACATCTTTTAACCATCTTTAAAATTTGTTTTTCTTTTTTACAGACAAGCGTAGCACATTGCATAGCTAGTATAACAGGAAAGGGTAAAGTTGACGGAGGTCCCACCGTTTGGATCAATAAGGAGAACTGGATACAGTGTTGGAGGTGACCACTGTTCATTCCAATATAAGTTGCTCTGTGGCACGTTAAGCCAAAAATTGAAAGTGAAATGAAATTACCCAGATGTTCCGCACTGTGGTGCCCATAGAGCAAAGGCACTACAGATTTATGGCGGCTGAGCATTGTCGAGTGTGGCTGAGTGGCTAACTTAAGGTTTAGTGCTCTGCTACCTTATATGGGGAAAAAAAGATTCATTGTGCAGCCCTTCTAGACTTCGGAAAAGTCATTGGACCAAAGTGATTAAATCTAGATGAAATTAGTTATTTGGCAGGGGTTGTGATGCTCAAAAGCATTTATCCAGTGATTTACAGATGTCTCTTTCACAATGTAAGTCCATAGGAACATTTTCTTTTTTTTTTTTGGCCCTATGGCATATCGTGACAGACCCAGGGACTGTAATTCCACTTTTGACCACTATGCCATGCTGCAAGCTTGCTCAAGCATTATTTGAGCGCTGAGTGAAGAGGGGCGGGAATTAGGAAGGGCTAATTACACTTTCTTTAGCATATTTCTCATTGACAGGTTTTATAAGTGTTGTAGCGGGCACAAGTATCGATATGAAAACCAATGTTTCAGGGTGTTTCTACATCCATTCCTTGTGGGAACTGTGGGAGCCTCTTGCACATGCGCCCAGCTCCACAGTGTTGGAGATTTATAAAACAGAACCATAGTGTACGTGCAGCTGTATAAATCTGATCAAAAGAAAGTGTATACACATTTCTGTCTTTGTACGTACACACAAGTTAAATCCAAAATCTCTACAAAGTTTTATGCATCTGGCCCCGGATCTGTATTTATCACAAAGACACAAGTTCTGTTTCAATCATCCCATCTCACTCTTGGAAAGAAGGGTAATAAGCACATTTACCAAAATATCAGCCTCTACTTATTTTTGCTGCTAAGGATATTTGTGCAAATTGGATTTAACAAATTTCTTAGAGCATCACTGCATGTAAGTTATTTATTTAAGGGAATTTCCTAAGGACATAGATTAAGCTGATTTTATGCAACCATTTTTTCTGATCAGGAATATCCTAAATAAATATAAGGAAATGATTTCTCATGATTTTATGGCATTTGTCTTATGATGCTCTGTTCGCTGTTTCAGATGCTTTTTAGAACACTTAAATATTTAGACCTTTGGGGATTGTTCGGGAGATAGATAGTCACATTTAAAATACTTGCCAAACATACTGCTATTCATATTGTTTTTATCAAGCCTGTTTTTAATATATCTGAGGACCAGAATTATGAAAACGAAATTAATATGCCACAATCAAAGATGCTCTGAAGAACAACTCAAAGGGAATAAATGAAAACATGTCTCTGACACAATGTCTGCTGAATCTGTCTGGGTGGCTCACACCTGCAGTGATGTTCACAGCACGAACTGAACTCCACCTCTTCATATGTCAGTTACATGCTCCAGCTTCAGCATTCATAAGAGTCTTACAGTCTGTATCTGCAGCTTTAGGCTTCTGCGGGGCTCAAGAGGTGTGAGGAGAGGAGCCTCAGGGTAAAGCCCTCCAGCTGTCACTCAATCACAGCATCTGTCAATGAAGCTGTCGATACAGACTGAGCCTGTATGTCCAAACACTAAAGCCTGGATCGATGCGTCAATGCACTTCCCATAAAGCTCGGTGATTTATCAAGCTGCTGACAGCTCAAACAATAAAGCTGCCAAATAGATATGTAGGTTCACGCCCACCCAGATGCAGCATCACAGCACGCAGGCCCGCCGAACACACACACACACACACGCAGAGGCAGTGATGAGGCTGTGTCTCCGTGCAGGTAACTCTATCAGTTGGATGGGGAGCCCCGACTCCCTGCCTGCAGACATCACCCCCCCTCCTGCTCCCAGGCCCTCCCCGCTGGTTCAGGAGGATGAGCTGCTGAGCAACAACCACCTGCCTGAACACAACAACATCGTGAGTACACTTCAGCTCATCACGCTCATCGCCTTCCCATTTTAAATTACCTTTCAGACTTTTATCCCAAGGCTTTTTCTATTATCTTTGGTTTGAGCTCATCTTGTTGCTGTCACAGTATGTTCTTTATTTATTGTATTTGTTTTATCTCCATTGCTTTGGCTTTTTTTTAATCACTTATATTATTTCTACCATTACTATTAACTTTTGGTTTGTGACAACACAAGGTGAATTTTGTGTTTACAGATATTCTCCTTCATATTTGCCAAATCTTTTAAATTTCAAATTGTATTGGTTCAGTTTGATACAAATAATCTACCACATCTACTCTATCTCACCATTTCACCTTAGATATGTGGGAACATTTAGAAAACCATTTTCCATACAATCTACAAAAAGACATCATGGCATGGGTTGAAATAAGCGCATTTGTTATGTAACCTAACATGCTGGAACGAAACATAACAGTACATTTGCAATGTCACGTAGCGTAACGTAATGTGACAAACGTACATAGACCAGTTACAATAACTCAGAGTCAACTTTTTGGGACACAAACAGTTTTTCCTGAGTGAAAGTCTTATGTTTGTTTGACCTAATCACCAATACTTGACTTTCTCACTCTTTATACTAATGTTACATCATCTGACTTCCTCCCTTACTACTGTCATAATTACTACGTAGTGCTGGGGACAACAGATGAAAAATTGCCTGCCTAGGTTATTCTGGCATATTTTCAGAAATGTTATTAAAATGCACTGTTCCTGTCAAATAAATAAAATGAAGTAAAGGCTACTAACAGGTGCTGCTTAACAATAGACATGGCCATTTAATGGACTGGTAATGGCCCTCTGAACCTACTATTCAACCTTTGTCTTTGCGGCTGATAATCACTGATAACGCCCATTAAATCAAGTTATAGCATTTGAAGTGGGTCCTTAATAGCCTTTATGAGTTCTCTACAACCTCTACTTTAGCTTAGAATTTGGTGAAAGTTAGAACGCTATTGGAGGCACATCAGACTTTTACAAATTTTGAGTTTCAAAACTTAAAAATCAATCAAATCATAAAGCATTACCACCTTGAGATTATCTTTGAAAAAGAGGGAGCTACAACTACTAATTATTTTTCAATTAATCATTGAATCAAGGTGTCTGCAGCCATGTTAGCAGCAGAGTCTGCAAACAACAGTGGTGGTTTGAGTTAAAAGCTAATGTGAGCATGCTAATATGCCTATATTCAGCTTGTCATCTTAGCTGAACAGGCAAGAAAGCTAACATTTGCTAATTAGCTCTAAACACAAAGTACAGCTGTGGCTGATGGAATGTCAGGTATTTGGTCACGAACCAAAGTATATACCAAACTGAAATAATAAATTGATAGTGGCTCCAGATGAAACGTCACCATGATTGGATGAATCTAATGGTAAACCATGGCATAGTTGTGCATGGGTCAGTACTGTTGCCTCGCAGCAAGCATAAGGTCTGGGTTTGGCTCTTCCCTGAAGAGTTTGTATGTTCTCCAGTGATAGCATGTTTTTTTAGGACTTTGTATCGTAAAAAAAAAATGACAATACCAGTACCCATACCAGTACCCTTAGAGTGATACCGATACCAGTAGAGTACTTTATGCAATACTTTTTTTCCTACCTCATTTGCCAGCTATCACATGATAAAAAGCACTCTGTTGCATTACCGTGCACAACTTCACCAAACTACAGACTGAATGGGTTGTAGCTGCTGTGGTTGAGGGCCAATCACATGTTGCATTAAATCGAAGAACACTTGTGGTGATTGGCTCTAAGCAAAATCATACAAACTGTCTTTTTTTTTGAGATCTGTGTACACAAAGTGTTGAATGCAGGTATCATTCAGTCCATACCTTGAAGATATTAAGTGTCAGTATCCAGCCCAAGTGTTCTCCAGCTTCCTCCCACAGTCTAAAACATGCAGTGTAGGTTAATTGGTAACTCTAAATTGCCTGTAAGAGTGAATGTGAGTGTGAGTAGCTGTCTCTGTGATTGACTGGCAACATGTCCAGAGTGTATTCCATCTTTTGCCCTTAGCTGAGATCTGCTCCAGCTCCCCATGATCCTCTAAGGATATGCAGTTATAGATAATAGACGGATGGTAATCCATTAAATGGCGGCAGACCAATCAACTGACTGACTTGTCATTGCTAAAAGATGCCCATAACATTTTTTAGAGCCTAAAGAAATGTCTTGAAATGTTTTAACAGTCAGAAAGGGAATGCATTTAAAACATTTGTTGGAGTTGAAGGAAACACCATGCATTTTGGTGAGTAAATGAAAGTAACAGGAACATATCTTTTGTTTATTTAAACTCCACAGGGCACCTTTAAATGCTAAGAGGTGCAGTGTATTTCAATAGAAAATGGTCTACATGCAAAATTCAATATAATGATTGGTTAACTTTCATAATTTATTATGAAGACCTCTCCTGTGAAGTAGTAGCAGGAAGGGTCAAGAATATTAGTATGCACAAATAACAGATTAATATATTGAAGATGTGAAACACAGCTCTAGATGCTAGATACTCCTGTACCGTGCACTATTGCAGACATTTCTCACAAACCTAGTTCATAGGCAAATGAAAATTGAGAAAAATGAGAAATGTTCTGAGGGAAGGTGCAAATGACACGAGGGTGAAAGAGTGACATGTATTTATGCATTCAGTAATAGTTATGATTGATCAAATAGGCTATCATTACCAGTTGTCATCCTTACAAGAAGATCAAACCTCTCATCAGTAGAACACAATAGTACGTCAGCATTTGATTTGAAGATCAAAGCAGCAGCTGTGGGGTAGGAGTTATCAAAGCACTTCGGCAAGCCTTCAAAAGATTTTACAGAGTGTGTGTACGATCCAACAGGAGCAGTGTTTTTACGACTGCTCAGGTCCAGATGATGGGAGAGGCCTCAGGAATACAGCTTAAGTTATTCATTACTAAAAATAGATGTACGTTATTCACCTGTAAACCTGGGGAATGCTGGATATAGAAATATAAAAATGGTTTGCCATCTTTCAACAACAGCTGGGAGAAACTTGATTTCAAGCTGAGACCAAACAGCTTCTACCGGTCATCCAAACAAACTGTACTGATCTTTGCTCTAAACACATTTACTGTCAACCAGGGCCCAAATCCTTTAAACGTGGTCACATGTGAAGACCGGGTAATAGAGTGAGGACTCTAGTTTCATGGTGGTTAAATGTTGGTAAAGGCATTCCCATGGAAAAAGAATGAATAGAAAGTTTGCCTTGGTGATTTGACTAGTTCAGAAAAAAATGGCAATTGTTACACTTCCATGCTGGCGATAGCCATGTCCCTACATCCCTCCCATTCTCATGAACTCAGTATCTCAAAAATGCCTAGTGGGGTTTTCCTCAAATTTGGTGCAAATGTCCACTTGGACTCAACAATGAGATGATTAGATATTTGTGGTCAAAGGTCAAGGTCACTGTGACTTTGCATCCATTTCATTCTTGAGAATGCAATACTTCAAAAATGCCTTGAGGGAATATCTTTAAATTTGGCTCAAAAGTCCAGTAGCTTTGTAAACTAAGCTATTGTCAACATCTACAGTGGCTAGCTTTATTCACAAAGAGCCCCTCATCAAGAATGTTATCATTTAATGAATTTAGTGGTCAAAGGTCAAGGTCACTGGGACCTCACAATGCCTATTTTTGGCCATAACTTAAGAACTGATATGCACAGTTCAAACAAATGTGTAATAGGATAAAATAATGAAGTGATGAGATTTTAAATCCAAAAGGTCAAAGGACAACTTCACCATGATCATAGTGTTCTGCAAAAATACTTTTCTATCCATTAATTAACAGCATAACTCAGGGACAGAAGGGGAGACATTTGGTAGGATACTGAATTTAAGACACTAATCTTAGGTGTCCACTTTAAAACTGTGCTGACTGTATAGATCTTATGTGATGGGGGAAAATGTTTGTCAAGCAAGAACATTTTGCCACAAAATTCACTTTTACTTTTTGTTAGATTGTGTATCTACATATATTATGTCTGGATAGACATGGAGGTAAACTGGAACTTGACAGGTTGGCAGAGGCATACAATATAACTGTGAAACTGTAATTTTAGTTTTGGTGCCACTATAAAAATGCTGAATAAGCCATTAGCTGTTCCTGTTCGCAATGTTTACCATGTATGTATGAAGAACTATCACTGGATTACTTTAATACTGAAGAAAACTCAAAAACGTGATGATTCTTAGTCAAGTTCTGAAGCCACTTTTTCTTTGATTTCTATGTGGATTTCTGGACGTTTATACTGGATGAACATCAGAAATAATGATACTCCGGTGAAGTCTAAGTCCCACTGAATGATATCAATATGTGTTTCATGTCTGTGTTCACATTTCACTGAGTTGTGAAGAGAAGAAGTGCAATTTTTTACTCTAATTTATCAATTCATTTATCTTTGCTGCTGCTTTACCTTTCTGACTTCCCGCGGTGGAGACTTCAGTTTTCCACTCTTGTCTTTGTCTTGCTAAATGTCCACATCTATTACAGATCACATCCTCTTATTTTCCCCATGGTTAAAATGCTGTCTGGACAATGAGTTGAATTACTGAATGGTAAATATTTCATTCCTCACCTCCCCTGTCATGGTGCTGGGAATGAATCTGCAGTCATGCCTCACAGTTTGAAAACCTCTGGACGTTGCTTTTTCACAGCTAAATGACATTTTCAGGTAGAGCCACTTCAGGTGTGAAAATGTTCCAGTCTCAAACAAGACCCTTCAATTCACAATCTGCATTCATTTCCCTTTTATTTGGTGCTTAGCAGGTGGATGGTGAAGAGATCAGAGTCGGACCTCAACCACAAGCAAACAAATGTTCAAATTGTCCTCCCCCAACCAATTAGGTTCACACAGGCTATGGCACACAGACAAGTCTTGGCCCTGAAGTGCTTTGATTTCAGTCCTCTTGGATCATGTCTGAGTCTGCCAGCTCAGTAATGTGCAGACAGCAGCAGACACCCAGACATGCTGAAATTTGCTGTGAACACATATGTTTTAAGAGCACCACAGCTCCTGGCCGCCCTTGTCTAACACTGGCCATTAAATGTGGTCCAATCCAATCGCGGTCCTGGCTACTGTAACCTTGGCCAGACCACAATCTGCCGTGGCTGTGGCTCCCTGGCTCCCAGCATGCCTCGCTGCCAGAGATAATCTGGGCCGCCAGACAAGAGGGGATTCCAACTCTCTCTCTTCCTCAGTTGCCCTCCTCCACTCACTCTCTCGCTCTCCTTCTCTGTGGTCGTCTGTGTCTCTCTCCCGGTGAGCGGATTAGATGAGGTGTTGGTTGGAAGCAGTGCATCAGTCAGGCTTCATTAGTATGAATTTATTCATGCCCATATGTCTCCCCCCTTTCTTTTCCTCCCCCAAATCTCCCACTCCCCTCTGTCTTTCCTCCTTCTGTCCTTTTCTCAGTTCCTCCATCCTACCTTTTCCTCTTTTACTCATTCATTCTTTTCTTTCAGTTCTCAGTTCATTTGGTCTTGCATCCTCAAGCCTTCACTCACTGTGCCCCCTCCACCCCCTCCATCCTACCTGCTCCGCATCTTCTCATCCGTCCGTCACTCAGCTGCTTGTCTTGTCTTTCTGAGGAGCTTTGGCTTGTTTTCTAGAGTGATTTTTCCCAGAATTTGAAAGGTTTCACTTCAAAAAGCTGAGTATCTGCTCAGGCAGTGGGGAAAAATGTCACATTTAGAAACACAGATGAGTGCTCTTTGTTTTAAATGTTACATTTACACAATTAAATATGTAGAGAGGTGGGATTTTTTTTCTTAATGCCAGGAACCAATTAATTTTCCCATTTATTAATTTTTGTTTAAGTGACAGTGTGTTATCCAGACAATCACAGAACCAATGAAGTGACACAACACTTTTAAGCAGTCTTACAGTGTCCCGTCTTCTTGGGGACAATAGAAAATGTGTTTGAACAAACAGCGATCTTCCACAAGACACATTTGTTCTGAAAGGACTAGTCACTATTGATGCATCAGGGGACACACCTTGATTCTTCCTCGATTTTGCTACATTATAAACAACAAATCCATGTTGAAACTGGAAGGGGGAGAGCTGGTTAATGTTCAATGTTAGCAGCTGGTGGCAGCAACTAACAGTTAACTGAGGTTGCACCTCACACAAGTTACATTTTGATGCATTCAAGCTCTGTTCAGTAAAAATTAGTATTGTGCAGGGGGAAATTATAACATCATCATGATGTGTTTCAATGTAAATTGTACTTTTTGGCGAGAAACTTGAATAAATACAGCTGTTTTAAGAAAAAAAATTGTTGATGATTTCACGCAATATAAAAAAAGATATTGGAGAGGGAATCATGATAAATTATACTGAGTAAAAATGTTATGGAGGCACTTATTTTAAAGATGTTTATCATGTGAAAGGTCATATTAAAGATTGTTTTCATAAATGTGTATGATTGAGTTTATGCATATAGTATAATGAAGGGCTGAATGAGTTTAACACTTGGGTTATTTTTTTATAATAAAGATTTAGATAAGATAAAGATGGTACAATTGGGGCATGAATAACAACAAAACATCTGTACTTGCCCAAAATTTCATATCAGTGCATCCTTACTGTTAATGTTTAATAATTTGAGATCTGAAATCAGTTCCAGTTCCATCTGAAGATGTGGTCTGGCTGTTCCAGTCATATTCCCATACTGCAATTCTGCATATTCTGCATACACTGTAAACCCTAATCTATCCAGGACACAAAATTGTAATGTAAAATCTTCACAAACTAGTCCATACCCATTGAGTGTACAGTTGCCCACGTACAGTTTCACATGGTGTGTGTTTGGGATACAGGTCATAGGAAATTGCAGATTAAATAGTCAACTGAACCCATTAAGAAGAGCAATGTATTCAGACAGAGTTTTTGTGAATTTGATAGTACGATTGCTTTATTGTAAGTACAGTAGTACCATTGCCAATAGTGGGATAGTTAGTGGGTTAAAACTGTACATGAGCAGTTGAGGTAGCATGTTGAAACGCAGATAGTTAAAGTGTTTTTATGTTGTATTGACTTAAAAGTGGGTCACACTGGTAGTTAGCCAAAAGACTAGGCTAGCCCTTGTTGCAGCAGCATACCATACCATGACGTAGTCATAGCAAAAATTTGAAAAAAAAAAAAAACAACAACATTGGACCACAGGGGGAGCCACAGCGATCGGTCGCATTTTAGCAGTTTTTAAGCATTTTTCTGTTGTTATAGCGCCACCCAGTTGCCAATTAAATTGCCAGTTAAATTTCTCCAGTCACCTTGAGGCGTCCTGTTCTACATATCTACCAAGTTTAGTAAAAATCAATATGGCGGTTAGGCCTAGATAAGAAATTAGCTCTCTAGTGCCCCCATTTTGTTTGATCGGGTCAGTAATGGAGGGGTCCCCTCAGATTATGTGTGGTCATATGCCTACAAAGTTGCGTGGTGATCAGTGAAACCCTTGAGATGTTATACACCTTTATGTGATGAGCCACGCCCTCCGTAATATTCATTGCCTTATAGAAGCTCAGTTTTAGTAAGTTTTCCAACTTTTGCCAAGAGGGAACTTTAGATATTGGTCCCCAGATTATGTTCACCGAGTTTCATGCAGATCGGTCAAACTTCCTAGGAAGAGATCGATTTTAAGTGTTTTTCAGAAAATTCAAAATATAACTGGAAGTTATGGGTTCTTGAGGCAAATTTGTTCCTCATGAGGAGAGGCATCTCTGTGCAAAGTTTCATGTCTCTACGACATACGGGGCATGAGATATGCCCATTCAAAGTTTGCGATTTCAGTCGGTTGCTATAGCGCCCCCTTTGGCCAGTAATATTGCTTCATTCGCATCCTCCCATGACCCTCTACCACTGTGCCAAATTTCACATGGATTGACCAAGTCAATGAGGAGAAAAACGTGGAACAGACACACCCAGACAGAGTTTTTGTCATTATATAGTAAGATGCCCTGGATTATTAAATGACTTGTTTGCCTAACAGAAAAACTCATCCCTTGTGAGCTTAACATAATTTTTTTCATGTTAAGACAAAAATGTTTGAGTTATTTGATTTAAGTTATAAAGTTATAAAAAAAATAAACAACACTAATCAATGTGCACTTAACATACTAGGGCATGTTGAGGAAAAAATGGGTGGAGTTTCCCAGCATGCCGGGAAACAATGTGTTTAAGGCCGTAAGCCGAAAAAAGCTGTACTTAACTCTGTTCTTAATCACTCACGTTACCCATTATGCAGTGATTAATGTTTATGTATTTCACAATGGTTCTAATGGGTTACAGTTAATGTTGTGGTAAAAGACATTTTGCACCATGAATTAAGTAGTATACACAGCCAGTGACCTCCTGCCTGTGTACTTATTAGAGTGTCTACCACAGAGTTGTGCTGAGGAGAAATAAAGAGCATTTCCTTGTTCAGAATTCATCTCTTTGCCTTATTCTCACAATCAAGAAACCCTGGCTTAGCACAACATATTTTTGTAGTTAAATGAAATTCAACAAAAATGTTGAAAAATTTGTACTCAAGATTTTTATGTTCATATCACATAGAATCAAATGCTCAAAAAAAACCCCATCATGTTACTGTATTATCTAAACCAAAAAGAAATTCCCCAAAAAATGTGAGCGAAGTGGGGATTACAGTGTACAATGAGATATCCAGGTACAGAAAAAATGTAAACGGGGCTGACAACAAAATGCTGTAACAAATATATTTATTTTTACTATAGCAACTGAACATGACAACTCCCTACATGCCGTTGCAACACTGTATATAATAAGTATATGTTCCCTGGACATTTGCTGGTCCAAAAAAGAACCCAATCTGTCTTCTTCACTCCAATTATCTTCAAAGAGATATTAACAATGTTCTTCGGGCTTTTTCTGTCCTCCCACCAATGCGTTATAAAAGCAGCAGATCAAAGGAAAGGTCATAAGACTCTAAGTACAAGATAGTGACTAAGAATAACTGCAGACTGGAGAACAGTTGAAAGAAGGTGCTCTTCATGCTGGTCAGGCTAATATTTTTAGCATCACATTTTAAATGAATGTTTAACACTGTACACAATACATACTGGAATCTATTTCACCACTAATGAACAAAATTATTTTCACATCACGAAAGTAAGGAGAGCCTACCCATAATCCATTTCTACCCTGAAGGAGAGCAAGACAACTGCCGTGTTTACAGCTTCTGCAACTGTCAGACTCGATGATGAAAAGTTACAAATGAGTCAGAAAAATCGGAATGCCATGAAACGAGCAGGTATCAGAGGCAGTATTTCAATGAAATGATAGAGTGCCGTATTATTATCAGTAGAAGAACAATCTGCACACAATAACCTAGCGCGGGCCTTGGGCTCCTCCAGATGTTGGTGCATATCATTGAAGCAGAACAGCTTGGCGTCAACACCCATAACTCTGCAGTAAATCATATTCATCAACAGCTTTAAAGTTTTAAATAAAGACTCAACTTCAAAGTGCTCATGGACAGACATGACACATTTGACATCATGTTTAATAGAAAAGCAACAATGTAATGTCAACCGTGATTCTAAGAAAATGTATGATTACACACTTACATGTTTTAAAAACTATGATTTCTAAGATTTCTACTGGTAGTTCTTTGTTCAAGCAGGTATTGATCAGTGATCTGTATTCTATGTGTGTTGGTGTGCGTCTGCAAGCGAAATGTCTGCCAACAATGTCAATATCAGTATCATCTGGTTTGCAACATTGCATTACAAATTCAGGTCTTCAGTTTCAGAATAAGTTGTCTCAGACCTCACCCTGTTTCCAGACAGATCATTGATTCAGTGATGTTTGGAAAATTCAAGCCTATAATTAAAATGAGTTCTTTCTAATATCTGCACATGGCAGCTACACAACAAACTCAAGGAAAAAAAACATTGTTTGTAACTGCCCTTTAGAAGGATACAAGAAGCATTTTCTAATCGGCCTTGAAAACTGTTTCAAATCACTGCTGAAAAATTTATCTGTTTTCTGTTGTGACAGTGCTATGGTTAAGATTTGGTTAGGTCTGACACAAAATCAACTTCATAGTTTGGATCCCACAGTCTAAAACAACGTCACCTTACTTCCTTCTCTGCTCCCATCATAATCACCACGGCGCAAGAGGATGCTGTCACTTGAATGTAAACAGGTGTCATTTTGTCATTTTGCTGAACTGTCTGATGTTGTGCTATTTGCGAGGTCAGTCTTCATACTTATACCTATGAAAAGTATTGCACTATAATTTGTACATAACCCATGCAATAGTGAGCCAGGAGGCTTTGATTAGTGAACTATGCACTACAGGCTGTCATCCCTTATATGACGGGAGCAGAGGAGGAAGTCAGATCACACAGTATGAAGAGCAGCAAAGTTCCTGAAGGAAGGAGGTGGACAGATCAAAAAATACATAGGACTTTGACCTAAGAGACCAGGATTCGTGTTCCGTGTGGAACCAAAAGTCAACATACGTACATAACATCAGCCATGATTCTTTTCCTAAACCTAACCTAACCAGACAAACAATTGCATAAGGATACATTGACTAAGATTAAAGAAATATAATGGTTATTGTTTGAAAAAGGGCTCATCATGGTTGGTCTTCAGGTAGAAAGAATTCCACTAAACTGCATTAAAGTCAGACATGCAACACATGACGATCCCCCTCTCTTTTGCATTGCTAGATAAAGTGCCTAATGGACTATAGCATCAGTTTAGACAGAGCACTAAAGTCATCCAGCTTGCATTTGCTGATTTTCATTAGCTGCTTCATTCATGCTTCAGCATCAGTGGTCAGAAGATCTCATCAGATGCTTGGCCACCAGCTGACTAGTAACATCAAATCATACTTGCAGGCGTATAGCACTGCTATTATAACATATTTCTCTCTATAAATGCCCTCAGTGTGTAAAATATGTTGGGTCTTTGAAAGCCAAATTAACTGCGGTAGCCTACAAGGGTAGATGCGCCACAGTGGCCACAACATTTCCACTAGGAGAAATGTGCTGCAGCTTCAGAAAAGATGCCAATTCAAAAACACATACAAAAATCCCAAACAAATGTAACAAAGGAAATGTGCTTTAAATGAAAAAGATCTGCTGCAGAAAGCAGAAAACAAATAGTAACATCAAGCACTCTGCAAATACAGTAACTATGCAAAGTTAAACCCTGAAAACAAGTGCAACAGGAAAATGCTGCATATCCAGTCAACACAACAGACGTCCTCCGTGCCTCTAGGGGGAGCTATGAAAATCAGTTGCTCTATTAATCATTACAGAAGATTAAGGGCAAATGTAATGCAAATGTTGTTCAAAAAACAAACACACTTTATTCTGGTCTCAGGTCAAAAATAAAGCTGGTCCACTTAGCGCTCCCCCTTCTGAACTTTGGTTGTGTTGACTGTATGTGTAGCATATTTCTGTTGCCTTGTTTTCAAGGTTTGTTTGTTCTTGACTTTGTATTTTTTTTTTTTTTTTGCTGTTGATGTATTTTTATCTGTTGCACTTTTTTTGCATTCACAGCACATTTCCTTACATTTGCTTTGGGTATTCGTATGTGTTGTTTCTAAAATAGCATTTAGCATTAGCATTTCTGAAGCTGCAGAGCATTTCCCGTAATGGAAATGTTTTGGCCGTTGTAGTGCAATTGTCCTCGTCGGCCACCATAATGAACACCTAGGAGCCACCAAAAACATCCAAATTAATTATTAAAATTAAAATTTTAATTATATAAACTGTGAAGTTTGTTGTCATGTTGAAATGTGTGAAGCAGCACAAAATATATTGCTGACATTGAACAGGCAGGTAGTCATAGTCGTGCCATAACTGCTGGTATGAATGCCAGGACTAGTTGTAGTTCCACAAACTATACAGTAAATATAGGTGATATAATACATATTACATATAATACATACATAAAGCATGTGGAAAAAGTTGTCTTCAAAGTCCAGTGCGCATCAACAAGTCTATATGCAAACTATCATTCCTCATTTATCCAACTGAAAAAGATGTAATGTTCATGCACATGTTTGTTGAGGGGAAAAGAATCCTTGTTGCTGCTTGGGTTCTTTGATAGCTCCCTTAAAGAGCAGAGCCTTTCCAAAAAAAATCTGCTCTAAATGGTCAATTCCTTGATCCAAATGTCTGTGACTGAATATCCTGCATTGGCACTGATTGTTGGCATGTAAATCACATCGAATCGTCCAATATTAACAAATTTCCAGTATGAACATAATGCCAATATATAGTGGGCTGGGCTGCATAAAAATAACAGCATAACATAGCTCGAAGGATTAGGTAACTAAATGTCTGCCGCCAAACAATGAAATCAAAACCATGAAGTCATTTGTTTTAATTAAGGCTTTTCTTCATAATGCACCTCCCATGCAAATTACAAAATACAAATTACATGCAAAAAAGTCTACTGATTGCTTATTTTATCATGATAGTTTATTCTCCTTCCTTCTGTGATTTTAACGTTGAGTTGGGTGGAAAATTAAGTCTGTCTATGGCCCCAAAAATACTTTGACCAGCCCTAAAAATGGCTTCACACCATGCACCACTTATTGCTTTCATAGAATTAAGTATCTGTTTAAGAAATGAAAGATGTCTTGCTTGAAACTATTGTAAACTATTGTTTGTTTGTTTTTAGTGCTTGAGTACACTGTCTTGAGAGAAATGAATTTGTCTCACACCATCAATATAATGAATTATTTTCTTTGTTATTTTTTAAAACAAAAGTTCATTTCATATCTGGATTATTTAGTACAAATTCAGTTTGATCAAATCAGTCTAAAAAACAAACTCAAAATTGTAATCTAAAAATAAGAATTACCATCTTTTAACAAACTTACTGAATGTGCGTAGCATAAAATCTTCAATTTTAACATTCAAGTTCAATTTTAAAACTTTATATTCTATTCAAAATTATGTAATACAAATTTTGAATTTTGAAAGTGCCTGGCACAAATGCCCCAACAGTTTTCACTAACACTGTCTCCTCCCTGTCAGGTGGTGGAGAGTGAGGAAGAGGAGGAACTGACACAGACAGAGGAGGAGGGCGATGAAGGTGGCCAGTTTGACGTCATCCCGCTGTACTCGGAGAGGGCCACCGTTTCCAACCTGGGCTCCTCCGGGACAGGTGGGGCTGCATCCCTCACCACCGGCCCTCCGAAAGTCATACTACTGCTCCTTCTGCTTCTGTCTGCCTCCCTCAGCTGGGGGTAGAACAGAGGATATAGAGAAGACACACACACACACACACATACATGCACACTCACATATGATGGACCTGCCAACACTCCTGGACTGATCGCTGTAAAATTCTAGGAGACAGTGAAGAAATGGACTTCACGTTTGTCAGTAGCATCCCCTTGATTCCTCACCTCTGTCCTTGCTTCCTTCCTTTCCTCCTTTGAAAACGGCACTTTGTTCAACATGGTCTGACTGCCGCTGCAGTGGTGTATTAATGTCCTGGGAGCACAAAAGACCTAAGTGTGGTAGGTGTTCACATGCTGCCAATGTATCTGTTGCTGTCGTAGGTCCCGAAAAAACATGTTAATTTAAGTGGCTTGCTCGGTTATTGGCACACAAAGGTGTGTTAGTAGCATGAAATATTGGCTTGTCATACCGAACAGAAAGTAATTGCAAGCAGCTGAGTCCTAATTTTAATCATCAGTGGTGAATATACACTTCTGACAGCAATGATACCTCCCAGTTGCCAAAAAGAAACAACCAAGTGTCCACAAACTGGTGCCAAAATGTCTGCACTCGCTGGCAGTTCAGCACAATAAAATACATTATATTTAGATTATAAACTATTCAAAAAAGAGCTGCATAACTAACTCACAGTTGGTTTAACTTGTTAATAAAAGGCTACAAATAAACCATGTACCATAATAAAAGTAGTAAACTAGTTAGGCTACATTTCCATCCATCTAGTGTGCAAACAATGTAATTAGAGGGAACCTACTGGTGCTTCATTCCCACTGCATAGTTCAGCTGGACTTGACTTGACTCAGCTTACTTTTGGTACCTGGTCCTTTTCTCTGTTATGTTTTTCACCGTGGGTAGCATCCCCTCAGTATCAGCTGATCGCCATAGGGGCATCATAGGAAACTGCCATGTCATCCTCTTCAAGTTGCCGAACCCTTTTGATTGGCAACACGGGGATATCTGCGCTTCGTCAACTGTACAATGTGGTGTAGGCCTTCGGCAGCTAATGATAGTAGCTTGGCTAAAGTGGCAGGTTTGAGTAAGATGTCCCATGTGGCACCATTGATGATTCTCTCTGACCAATTGGTGGACTGCAGTGTTTTAACTCCACCCTTTGGTTTCAGCTGGAACCTCGACCAAAAAAGTACCAGGTAGTATCCACAACTTTTGCTAATGGAAAACCAAAAAAAGGCAAGTCGAGTAGGGTAGAGCCGTGTCGTACCGTGCAGTGGAAATGCAGCATTAGAATAATGTGTGAACTCTCCCAGTCATAACAACTGTCTTTTCCTCTTTTTCCCATTCTGCACACACAGTGCATTAACTACCTTATCATAACATACTTCTCCATTCTAAAGAATTTCAGTGCTAACAAACATAGCGTGTCAGGCTGCAAGCACCTTACACAACATATGCAACATATTAGTTTATTTATTCACCAATTGAGCTTGGCCTATTTTAACTGAGGGACTCTTTTGGCTTTCTGTTATATTACAACATAGAAAAAGAAAATCTGAAAACATTGGTACATGTTGTGTTGCCATAGAGAAAACAAATGTTGCATGCTAATGAATTCAGACAGTCCCTCCAGGATTTCGCGGGCTTGTGATGCATGTTGCAATATTTTTAGGTGTTTTTTTTGTTTTGTTTTTTTGCAATGAAATTGCAGGAGCAAGTGAAAACTGTAAAAAATAGTAGCCATGCAGGGACTATTGATATGAGCATTCAGTGTTTCCCACAGAATTAGAATGTATTGAAGTAGCACTGAAAAACCATCTCCATTTGCTACAATCCTCCTCCTCTGTCTGTCTCTTTGCCCAGTTAGCACAAGCTAACACAGTAGCAGTGGCTAACATCCAACACTGAGTCTTAAACGGTACCAGCAATCTCCCACCAACATGGAAATGGCTCAATTCTGTCCTTAAATCCATTAATAAACATTGGGTTACATTAGCTGGGTGAAAAGTTAACAGTTTACAGTTAACCCTGTCATTGTATGTGTGTCTCAAGCAGCAACCCCCATGGCTGAAAAACAGAGTAAATCCTCACAGAGCCCCATATTAGAATGTCCAACATGTTCACAGCTTGGTACAAAAATGGTTTTGGTCTCTATAGCTGATTTCAATAATCATGACAACTGTACAGGGGGTCAATTTTTATATGACTCACCTGTTTACATTTCGTTAAGGCCCAAAGGCATACATATGTCAGGGTGGGGCCACTTGAGTGACTGGCTGTGAGGCGTCTCCACAGTCTATGAGTCATGTCCACCCCTCGCTCCTTCACAGCTCCAACCTCTTATCCAGTTGTCACTTCTGGCTCCAAAAAACCAAGCAGGTGATGGCTGAAATGCCAGACTCGAGGCTTCAGAACAGCAGTCCACAAAGCAATAGGTGCTGTCATGGTAGCTACGTCCATTATTTATACAGTCTATGCTCTGTCCCAGGCACAGCAGTAGTCTCATGATAAACAGAGAGAAGGGGGAAAGGAGGGTTTTAAATAGTCAAATTTGCTGTAAAGTTGCAGTGATTGGACAAAATTACAAGGTTGCGTAGAATTCATAGAGATTGGCTGAATTTGTGTTAACTGTTGCGAGCACAACATCCTGGAGGGACTGATTAGCTAGTTAAGTTGATAAGGAAAAGCTGGACAGACGAACATCTCTTTTATGATTGTTTTTGATTTAAAGCTACTCACAAATCAACCAATAGCTACTTTTCATAGGAAACACAATCAAAATAATTAACATCCAACAACCCAGAGCCTGCTAAAAATATTCATTAGCAGCTACGCAAAGATGAGGGTGTTCAAACTCCAATTCCTTTGGTTATTGGTTATTTTAATGTTATGGATATTTTCTATTTTAAAAACGAGAAAAACACACACACACACAGACACACAGTGTATTACATGGTTTTGGAGTCAAAGCAGATGATGGGTCAGCAAACAGGACAAACAAAGGATCTGAGTGTTACAGCAGACTGAACACCCCACACATACAGAAATGCCTGACGGCTGCAGTCGGACCTTGTTCTTTTTGTTTTGTTTATTTGTTTGTTTTTTGAACTCTTTGATGGATGATGATTTGTCCCACTGGTTGCGACTCACCTGTCTATGGGTCATCCTAACAATGACTGAGGGGGGAAGGGGCGTTGATATATGATGCATCAGTCTAACTTTATCATGGTGATGAATGGAGTGATCCTCTTCTCCCTGCCGCCGTCCCTATTCTACAGCCATGCTGAATGACAAATTACACACTTGTCTCTCATTGTTTAATGAACATCAAGTGCCAAGTGTGTGATGTGTGTGTTTGTGTGCGCGCGTGCGTGCGTACATGCAGGGATCAGGCAGAGAGATTGCAAAGAAAATTGGGTAAAGCTTTTTGTTATAATTTGAGTCTTGCACTTCAGCGTTCCCACCCACGTCAGCAGAGCCACACATACTGTACACACTCACACACACACATGCATTTGCACACATACTGCCTGCCATGTATTGAGCCGATGCAGCTCTTTCTTGCTTTATTGCTCTATCCCCGTCCCTATCTCCCTCCCCGGTGACTCAGGACCGGGACCCGAGCTGCCACAGGCACCGATATGAATAAAGCCGTCATAATAAAAACAACACACCAGAAACAATATAAGCTCTAAAACGGCAGAACAAATCAAATAGCTCCCCAGCAGGCGAAAAACACACGCTTCTTCTGACGCTGACACAGAGACAAAATGAAGAGAGTTAGAGATGGAGTGGGAGAGAGAGAGATGTATGGAGGAGAAATTAGGGGAAAAAAATAAGGCCAAGTCCCCGTGTGGTCTTTGTGCGTTTGATGTTTTACTTGTTTTTAGTTGGGAGGCTAATAATCAGTCCCTGACAACATCTCTTTATCATCTGACAGACTCCTGGGGGGAGGAGTGTGTGTGTGAATGTGTGTTTTGGGGTGTGGGGGGTATCAGGCAGTGATAGAAATAGTGCGCTATAGCGAGAACAGAAAAGACCCTGGAGCACAAACATAGCAGAGAGAATCGCCGGCTCTTGATTTTCTATGTCTTATAAATCTTTTGCTGACACGAATTTTTTTTCTCTCTCTCGTTCCTTTCCTATTTCTTGGAACGTGTAAAATCAACTTCCATCTGCAGGGGCGCCAGTGATGGTGGAGGGCATGGAGACAGAGGAGGGAAAGATGGGAAAGGGGGACTGTAAAGACACCAAGACGAAGAGGAAAGAGAGAAAAGGAGAGAACAGAAATACGTGAATGGAAAGCATGGAGAGAATGGGAGACAAACTGAGGAAACAAAAAATGAAAGAGAGGAGGAAAAAAAGAAGGCAGCAAGGAAAAAAGAATGAAAGAAAAATGAAAAGGCAGAAAAGGAGAACGGGGAAGGAGAGACACAAGAGAGGCAGAAACAAAGAAGGGAAGAATAATAAGGTGGAGAAGGACAAAATGGACACCTAGAAGAAAAGAGGAGGGGGTGAACAAAAAGGACGGAAGGAGAAAGAGAAGGTATACTTTGTGAAGCCACAGAGGAAACAAACTGTAAAGGGAGTGAAAGGATGAGGAGAGAGATAGAAAGAGAGGTGACAGGTCTGCAGTGTACTTTGACCTCCCTTTCTCTTTCCTCAGGCACCACTTTTGCGTGCAACTGCAGTGAAATACACACACACACACACACACACACACACACACACACACACACACAATCTCAAAGGCCTTTCTGTCTAAACACACCCCTCAGACAAAGCGTCTGTCAATCAGCGCAGCAGCGATAAGAGACAGAGTAAAGCTCTGTTGGCTCACCTGAGACGCTTCTTTAAACATTTAGCAGGCTCAACAGTAAACAGTGATGTTCTGTGAGCAGGAGTTTGCCAAAGTATTAACTAAGAGTCATAAACAACAATCAGGCACCGTCATCTAACAGAAGATACTGATTACAGTCATTCATAGTAATGACTGCAAACGAAGTGTTTTCATTAAGCTTTACAGGGGATCATCAGAGAGCTCACACACACACACAAAACACACCTTAAAACATCAGACTGAAGTCAATTGGTGTCAGCTTCAACCTTGAAGAAATATTTAGTGTGAAGTAGTGTGAAATTCTACATTTTTCTGACTGTCAATAAACCCCATGTGCAGACACACACCAACAATGAACTGACCCTCCTAGCAAGTGTGTGTATCAAAGCCTGATTTATCTTCTTCCTCTGTGCCATAGAGCTCCATTATTGCTACAGAACACATCAGTGAGTCACACTGTTACACTGGGTGACGAGTTCCTTTATTATAAACACACACTGTAGTTTATAGAAAGGATTTTTGCCAGTTCAGTGAGATGAGACACAATTTTTCCACAGCACATTCCCCTTTTTTCAGCCTCTACAGGGTGTATATGTTTCATATGATTAACACAACCTAAAATACCCAAATTTGCTACAGTTTTATAAGAACTGCTTTTTTTTTGCAATGAACTTTAAAATGTGACAGAAACATATGTAATTATGTAATAAAGAAGTAAATAGTTTCATCCACATTATGTACTAGTTATACCTCCTTGCAGGCATTAGCCGTGGCCAGAGACATTATGTTTTCAGGTTGTCTGTCACCTGCAATATCTTAAGAACACCTTGAGCAATTTGATTTATTTATTTATATTTTTTCAGACTCAAGGATGAACTAATTTGATTTTAGTGGTCAAAGGTCCCTGTGACCTTCCATCTGTCTCATATCTTGTGAACAAGATATTTAAAAAACAACACCAAATTTGGCACAAAAATCCAACTTAAATTAAGGATTAACAGATTAGAATTTGGTGGTCAAAGGTCAAGGTCACTGTAACCTTGTTTGTTGCATTCTCATAAATGCTATATTTCAAGAAGGCCTTGAGGGAATTTCCTTAAATTTGGCACAAACATCCACTTGGACTCAAGAATGAATTGATTAGAATTTAGCGGTTGAAGGTTAAGGTCAATCAAAAAATATCTGAAAAATATTAGTTTGGTCATAACTCAAGAATTCTTATGCTAAGTATTACAAAATTTCAAACAAATGTCTAATAGTATAAAATGGTGAAGTGATGACATTTTATATCCAAAAAGACAAAGGACAACTTCACTCTGACATCATAATGTTCTGCAAAAACACTTTTCTGGCCATTATTCAACATCATATCTCAAGAACAGATGGAGAGATGGTCAGATACTGAGTTGGTGACTCTAATCTTGGGTGCCCACCTTTAAACTGTGCATATTGCATAGATCTCCTGTGCATTAGGAGGTAAGATGTGTGTAAAGTATCCATGTTTTCATAGACATGGATATAAACTATGAAACTGCAACTTGATGGGTTTGCAGAGGCATGCAGTCGCCAGGTAGTAATTCTAGTTTTCAAGTCAGCAGTCTGTGCTGATACATGAGTAAGTTTTGCGCCCTTCCTCTCAGGCTGTGTAGCACTCTTAAAGGTGTCTTCAAACCAAATGCGAAGTAAACTGGTGCAGCATGTTGGAAGTCATATCAAGCCTGGGGTTAAGCTCTGTCTGAGAATTTTATTTGATGTGGTATAACACCAGTGAGTTCAAATAGGGTAATTTGAACTGGGAAAGGGCAGCGATTGGGGATTAAGACGTGTTTGAAAATATGTTTTGATTGTAGAGAGTGCTTGATACTAGAGCTGCACGATTTGATAAAAATGTGCGATTGCGATATGAGTGGACAATATTGCAATTTGCGATTACGATTACAATACAATACATAAATGGTATCATGAGTGTTCTTGCCTGATTCAGTGTTTCCCCTACATTATAAAAAGACTGATGTTATGCACAGTCAAACACGTACATAGGTACTGCACACACCAGGATAACTTGTGGGCGTAATGTCAACAAACTCCACACACTACAGCAGAGGTAGTCACGTTCACAGGCACACACGTTAACATTTATTTACATTGAATCGCAAATCGCAGCCTTTTATGTGGTTATGTAATCGCACAGCCTGACATTGCGATTACAACTGCGATTAGATTAATCGTGCAGCACGACTTGATACGAACCAACCCTCATACAACGGTTCAGTAGCACCAGTGCCGGTTAGGATAGGTTTCGGAAAAGAATCATGGTTGGGCATCGTCACAATATGTACGTGACTTGACATGATGTGCCATGACTACTTTTTTACATTAACTTTTTTTTTTTACATTTGGTTATGTTCCAGCCTTATGCAAAAATCATTAGAATTATTTTTTTCCCCTCATCAATCCTCACTAAATACCCCCAAATGACAAAGCCAAGAGTTTTAGAAATTATTGCATATTGATTTAAAAAGAAAAACCTCAAGTCTTTATGGGTGTGACTTGACAAACTTTGCATTCCTGGATTGCAATTTCTACCATTTCGCTGCAGATCCTCTCAAGCTCTGTCAGGTTGGATGGGGACCAGCAGTGGACAGTGAACCATTGTCAGGTGTCTCCAGAGATGTTCAAATAGGTTTAAGTCAGGACTCTGGGTGGGCCACTCAAAGACATTCACAGAGTTGTCTCTAAGCTACTCCTGCATCATCTTGTTTTTGTGCTTATGGTCATTGTCCTGTTGGAAGGTGAACCCTCTGCCCAGTCTGAGGTCCTGATCATTATGGATCAGGTTTTCATGAAGGCACGAAGGATATCTCTGTACTCTGTCAACATCACCACAGTAGAGACTGCCACCACCATATTTTACCACTGGGATGGTACTTGACAGGTAATAAATGTTGCTGGGTTTCTTCAAGACACAACTGAGGCCAAACACTTAAACCTTGATTTCATCAGGCCAGAGAATCTGGTTTCTCACAGTCGGAGAGTCCTTCAGGTGCTTTCATGTGTCTTTCACGGAGGAGAGACTTTTGTCTGACGACTCTGCCATAAAGCCCAGATCGGTGGAGTGTTGTAGTGATGGTTGTCCGTCCCTCTGGTCGTCCTTTCACACAGGCTCTCTTGAGCTCAGCCAGAGTTACCATCGGGTCTCTGGTCACCTTTCTTACAAAAGCCCTTCTCTCCCAGTTGCTCACTTTGGCCCCGCAGTCAGCTCTGGGATGAATCCTGGTTGTTCCAAACTTGTTCCATTTAAGACATTTAATACAAGTACTCTTGTGAACCTTTAATGCAGAGGAATTTCTGTTGGAGCTTTCCCCAGATCTGTGCCTTGACACAATCCCAGTGTTTTTCACAGAATTAGAATATATGTGTGGCAGTAACTGATAATGGGGAGGATCAGCCACTTTTTCTTGTGTATGTGTCCCTTTTCATTATTGTGTCCCCCTGTAAGTTCAGAGGTTATTGTAGATCAGTAAACTCAGTGCAGGCAGAACTCTTCACAAGTTCTTTTTTCCTCAGCAGCAGGCTGTGGAGTTTGAGTCATGGGGTGGATAATTGATCAGTCGATACGGTCAGAGATGATCAGATCAGGTTGACGGATAAGAGGAGCAGCTGCTGCAGAGCAGAGGCGAGTGAATGCAGATTTTTAGACCAAGTGCAATGAATGGTTAAGTTTCCCTGCGCCTAGCGTTCTGCTGCGTCTGTGCCCAGAGTTCACCCTGTGCTTTGAGAGTGTGGTGCAATGAACCAATATGAAAGAAAATCAATACATTGCGCCAGATGTAGAAGTCTTGGCAGGCCACCACAAATAAATGAATGTCTGGGAAACCCTGCAATGCCGTCCCTGTACTCTACAGACAGTTCTGTCAACCTCATGACTTGGGTTTATGTATTGTCAGCTATGAGACCTTATAGACCGGCGTGTGCCTTTCCCAGATCATGTCCAATCAATTGCATTGACCACAGGTGGACACTAATCAATCTGTAGAAACAACAATAAGTGAATGTAAAAAAGGAGTCATACAACAACATATAATAAGTGAAGTGGTCTGAATACTTCCTCATTGCACTATATCTACTGGCTGCTGAGCTCTGTGTCTAACAGGAAGGCCATTCTCTTCTAAATTTGACAAAAGTGAGCCAATAGTGTACACAGTATACAGTAAATGAGCTCAAAAGGCAACGAGCAGTTCTCTGACCTCAGAATCACTCCCTCCATCCATCCTCCTCTGCATTACATAGAATTAGATAGCCAGGTCAGAACCCCCCAAGCACCCCCACCTCCTCCCACCCAATAGTGGGGGTTAATTGAGATCAGCAGGGGAGGGCGGGCGTCTGATTGGCGTGGCCGGAGCGGCGGCCTTTTACCGGAACCCGTTGTTCGTTTTAATTGTTGTCTCGGCTGTTTGTCGTCAGGCCGACACTCGGTGGCAGGACGACAAGAGGGATGGACAGAGGGAGGGAGGGAGACAGCAGAGGGAGAGAAAGGAGGGAGTGGACACTGGTGATTTACATTAATATGTACTGAAATAAACAAGCAGAGAAGCCATGCGTTAAATCAGCTGAGGGAGAGAGAGAGCCTCCGGGGTGAGAGAGGAACAGAGAAGAAAGATGTGTGTGTGTGTGTGTGTGTGTGTGTGTGTGTGTGTGTGTGTGCGTGTGCTTGGAAAGAAGCGTTCTTTTTATTGTTCTATTACCGTGCAGTAGATTTACACGCACAAAAGCACGTGCATGCACACACGCTCACACACACCATGTCAGATTTGAACGTCTAGTGTGTCTGCTTTCTCTCTCCAGTATTTTAGTATTCTAATCCATCATTGGCCTGACATGGGGATGCTGTCTCGCTCCTTTCTCTCTCTGCCTATGTCTCTCTCCATGCTACTGCACATACGCGGCATCCAAATGGAAGATAAAGGCAGAGCAGGGGGAAAAACAAACTCCACAGCAGGGAGAGCTTTATCCAGAGAGATAAAGCGGCAGAATAAAGCGGCGACGGAGAGATACAGAGGAAGTTGAAGAGATGGAGGGAGAGGGGGGAGAAAAGGGAGGAAGGAGCAGAAGGAGAAAATGAGGAGGAAGGGGATGAAAATGCGAGTGGGAAAAGCGGGGAAGGGGAGGAAAATGAAGGCAGAGAGGAGAGGATGGCGGGGCGAGAGAGCAAGAGATAGAAACAGAGAGAGAGAGATGTGTGTGTGTGTTGCAGTGTGTCGCGGCTGAAGCCTGAACCTCCCTGCTCCATTTCACACTCTGTAGGTCCTGACGCATCGGCACTCAAATACACACACACAGTCACACACACACACACAGCCTCTGTCCCTCTCTTTCGATTTCTAATTCACACGCGCGCACGCGCTCGTTTGCTGCCATTTCTCAGTCATGCATGCAGATAAACAAAGATGCACAAACACACAGTCACAGTCGCTAAACTGAATTCCTGCAGCTTTTGCCCTTGACTCTCTCTGCTGTTTGGATCCCTGCTTTCAGTCTATTACACCGGGTTCAAGGAATATTAAAGACAGAGTCCCCTCTAAAACATGCTAATGCTGTTTTTTAAAACAGCTTTGGTGATGGAGCATCTGCTTTAATGCTTCTTGCCAGAGTTGCTCTCTCACACCAGTGAGCAACATGATACAGTCAGGAGTCTGTCAGAGAAGCACAGAGGTGAGCTGACATCACAATACAAGAGCTTGTACTGAGAGGAGACTGTGTGTGTGTGTGTGTGTGTGTGTGTGTGTGTGTGTGTGTGGGAGGGGCGAGGGGGCACTTTTTACTAAATGCTAAAATGATAAGAAAAAAAAAAAAAGACCTCCAGTGGTATGTATTCATTCAGATGCTTTAGGTTTTATTTGCCCGAGTTTTTATATTTATATTTGTCTCTGAGATTCCAGCATGCACTCCAATATAATCGAGGTGAAAAGACCAAATCACCGTAACGTTGCACTAACAGCAAAAGTCACTTCCAAGTGGACAACTGGCGATTTGTTTCACCTGTGAATACATGTGAAATCGGCAAACTTGTTTATTTCTGTTGCCATTTTCAGCCATAATTGTAACATTAAGTACCTGTGTTGCATTGCTAGTGTCTTTGATAAACCAAATGTATGGCACGGAAGCTAAGCAATGTACTGCTGTGGACGGGGCTGCAGCAAACAAGTTTTTGCCACCTACAAAAATTATTTGCAGTTAAGTGTACGCTGTATTTGGAATATCTTCTCTGCTTAATCCTACACACTAACCAATCAAAGCAGTGGTAGACCAGCAACTCCCATGTTCTGCTATGTAACATTACTGTTTTTGTGAATGGCGTCTGGATGTGAAATAATGTCTTCAGTTCCCCAAAGGAAAGAGCTGCTTGATGGCAGGGTAAAGCATCAAAAATATTGTTCAAGGTATATCATACACGTTTACATTTTTTTAAGGTAGCTGATAACTAACTAATTGAGTCAGCATTTGCTCAGTGTCGTTTTATTTTATGTACGTGACGCAGAATTGTACACAACCTTTGTGGTTCAGCCAATAAATTTTGGCATTGAAATAATACTGTTTCAAAATGCAATATCAATTGTCTATTGAAGGAAAAAAAAAGTCTGATTATTTTGGAAAATCATCAGACTTTAAAACATGAAGTTAAACCATCTGTTTCTTTTATTATTCTTTAAATGTCAGATATCTTTTGCTTACAGTGATCCTATTACCCTATAATTTATTTATTTTTTTATTTATTTTTGGTCATTTGGGTGAAATGATCATTTGATATTTGATGTTTATATTGTATTTTAACATTACATGTGAAGCGGCTGGCTGACATTTTAAGCTATGTACTTTTTTTTTCATAGAATATTAATTTCCTCTTTGTGCAACAGTTTACATGTTTAGTCTTGTAAAAAGACTGGAAGCAGGGGACACCTACCAGTTTAACTTCATCAAACATTGAAAAAACACAATTTAAATAACAAAATAACTGACTCATTATCACAAGTGGAGTTTATGAAGCATAGAAATGTGACAGATAGACATCAGTATGGAGCATCTGAATCATACTGTCCTCACTGTGGGGTGACCAGATCTGGAATGTGGACGGAATGTTTCTTACAGCCAAAATACATGGGGCACAGACGCAACTCATCACACAGGCAGACTCAGTCTTTGCAGCATGTGGTTGCTTCCAACTTCACTTTGTGCATATTAAGTTATGCCAAGTGATAACGCAGTTGGTTGTGCAGGGTTTGAAAGTGTAGACTACCTTAAAGAGGCAACAGATAGGATTCGGATACCTCTATGTATATGTAGAATGAGAAGGTGTGTGGACACTACTAAATAAATGAGTAAAGAGACCGGGCAACAATTATCCAATTTATCTGAAGAAAAAACAAACAGTAATGCAAATAATTATACCAGAATGCACAGTACCAGTACAAACAGCTCACAGTAAATTATACCAATATGTACAGTATCAGTACAAACAACAGTAGACACAGTGGAATTATACCAATATGCATGTAAACAGTGCCGATTCTAGAATAAACGGTACCGTATGGAAAGGATGCGGCCGGTTGGAGCTCAAATTGAATGGAAAACAAAGTCCAGTGTTCACTTAGCTGGACGTAACTTAGCTGGGCGATGTCCGTCGATAGCTGCCTCCGTGAGAAGAGAACAGAAGGAAGGGAGGGGGGTATCACTGTCAGAGGGCTGCCGTAGAATGGCAACGAGGATGTCAGCTGACCAACACTCGCTACCTGGTCCCTGGTTGCGGCGATTTGCGATGCTGGCCAGCGAGGAATTAACAAGCAGCCAGTATAGTACAGTCCTCTTTCGTCTAGCTAACATTTAGCCGTGTTACTTACTGATCCATTAGAAAGAAAGCTAGCTGGACACCGGCGTTGAAGCCTCTTTGGTCACGGAGCTCCCTCCATCTCTTGAACACCTGACTGAGGTTTACTCTTGTTTTTCCTCTTCTTTTATCACTCTCCTTTTTGCTCTTCTTTGCCTCATCAGACAGAGGAGCTTGTTTTCTTTTGCTAGGCCGTTTTTCACTTGTCTCCAAACTTTGTTCGTCTGCCATTGTGCTTGTGATTCAACTATCTCATGCCCAACTCCTCATAAGGACCAGCTCCAGTCCCTGATTGGCTGACCGACCAATTTCAAAATACATGATGCGTTTCCTGCCGTAATGCGTCATGTTTTTGCGAAATTTCGGCACCAGTGGCAGAAGCTTATTGCAAAGATTGCAAAGCCACTAAGTAACCTATGTAAACGCTGATAGTCTGATTTTACTGTGGCCACTACCCTGTGCAACCCACATTATTTTCATAATGATATATTTAGGAAAAGATGCTGTCTGTTGCCTCTTTAACTGATACTGAATTAATTAACTAGATAATTTTAACAATAGGATGCATTGATTTGATTGATATTGTTGTAAAATGTTAAAAAAAAAAACAACCACAAGGTTTATCTGTGCATTGTTCTCTGTAATTTGACCTGATGGAGGGCCTCAGGGCCACACATAGAGAAAAAAAAAAAAAAAATAGACCAGCTGTGAAGAAATAGAGAGGACCCACGCAATGCCCGCATGAGCAAGCGCAGCTTCCATGGTCAGTGTAGCAGCTTTAGTTGATTATAATGGACGCACTCTACTGCTGGCATGCTGCAGCAGATGGGTGCGTCTCCCATGTATTTCGGCCGTAACATTTTATTGAATCCAGTTTTCTATTCTTATAATGAAAGTGCAACATTGTTTTCTTGACCTATTCGCACATTAACACCATCTGTTGCTTTGCAGAGATATACCACTCTGTTTGATAAGCAGTCATTGCCAAGATTACATGAACAAGCTGGTTCATGTTAAACATGATAAAAGGACAGCTTGGAATTGTTGAAAGGTGTGTTTTAATACTGCTCATTAAGGTTAGCTTTTTTCCCCAACTCCTTCTTCGTGCTAAGCTTGATTAAACTGGACCTACTGTATGTATACCAGATTATGAACTGCGTTTAGATCATTTGGCTCCACTGAAAGCCATGCTGGTCAGATGAAGTGAGACTGTTTAACTTTTACATAACAATGACCACTTTAGCCACAAGGAACATTGATGGGATTATGGGTAAGGTAAGAACGCATTACACCAAATGCCCACATCCATATGAGAATGTCTGTGCTGTTGATTTAGTGTTTAATAGGGCTGTACCGAACAGTTTGAAGCTTCACTGACGTTCAAATTCTAAATCAACATTCAAATGCTGTGCAACTTCTTTTCTTTTGCATGTGTAGTCATTCTGTTTAACCCAGAATTTCTACACAATTGCATATAAAGAATAGGCTACACTAATACTATAAGCAATCTGAGCAAAATGGTGCTTTACAGTACCTAAAAGAGGTTCTTAGGCTGATAATCATAGGGGAACCTGTTCCATCTTTAAAAGGCCTTTGTCAAATAGTGCTAGAAAACTGTGGTTCCCAACTGGTGGGTCGCGGTCCAAACTTGGGTTGCAGGCCCATTCTGTATGGACCACAAGTGACTCGTGAACATGTCAAGTTTATAGAAAAAAACACACTTTATTTTAAAGTACAGTGAATTTGCAGCACAGAGCTTTTATTTCGAGCTCCCAGTTCCTGTTGTAGTGTGAGCGACAGCTTCTTAACAGATAGCAAACTAGCTCGACAACATGGCCAAATGCAAGTATGATGCTGAATATATTACACTGTGTGAACCTTGAACTAATGACTAAGGAGAAATCTGGACCTTGTGGCTGAACCAGGTGGGAACCACTGCTTTATAAAACCATTAGATGTGCCATATGCACTGTATTGTTTTTATATTTTTTAAGCTAGGGGGTGAAGCTTGAATGATGCTAGGTAATACCATGGATGAGTCAATATGCCTCTAAATTAAACTTTTGCTTAAAACATGAATCATTATTAATCATTTCTTCCAAAATGTTGCCTTTAAAGATTCATTATCCTGTCCTAAACTCTTACTGTAAAATTTCTCTGCACATGGGGGCAACATGGTTGACAGTCACTGTTTTAAAGTGTTTTACTCTGGAAAGACATGTTTGAAAGCTTTTTTAATGTAGGGTTTTGTGTCCCCAGTGAACTGAACTAAGCTGTAGGGTTGGATACCAAAGTTTGTACTTTTATGGGTACCGGAGTATCAAATTACGTTAAATCCATCAACGCCAAATGTCAGTACATGAGAGCACATCTAGGTGAGAAGGCCAGGAGAAGCACCCCAAATTCTCCGCAGGCCTGTCAGATTCAACTTTAAACAGGAGGTGGAAGTTTATTTTAGTGGAGTGGAGTGGAGAACCTCAGAATATTCACAGGGGCCTTGAAGTTCTGTCTGAGGCAGAGGTGCTTTAGCGCTTCAGTCCACGCCAAAGAACCACTGGTGACATTTTTCTTTGTATTTGTGGAATGAGTTTCTAGTGGTGGCTGTGTAGGACTGTTTCTGACATGTGTGATCCAAACATTCCAAACATTTACGATATCTCCACAGCATTGTAAAATCCAAAAGTCAAAAATTATTTGGAAAATTAATAAATAAATTGAAAAACAAAAAGATGTAATCAGTTCCAAAATTCACATTTTTGTCTAATGAAATGTAATCCTTTAATCCAAGGTTTCAAAAATAAAACATTTTAACTGCAGTCAAGAGTGTCGACAGTGCCATAAATTAGGCTACATTTGTATAATGACAGCAACAGAAAAATCTATTTTGGCTCTACCACTATTATAATAAATTACTGAAGTCATTAAGAAATAAAAGATCACTTTATGTTTATGCCTGTGCTTTAGGGTGGGCACTCTGTCACAAAAGTGAGGAGTTATATTTATTAACCAAAGTTGATTTAATAACAAAAAACCAACTCATTATATCCAATTACTCACTTCATTCAAATTGAGGATTTTGTAAAAGGAATTTTTTTTTTTTTTTTTTTTTACATGTGACAACATAATAAAATATGGTGGCAGACATTCGAAGCTTTGCATGAAAATCTCAATAGAAGCCTCAAATGTAAATGAAAAAAAAAAGGAACATTCGGTACAGCCCTAGTATTTAACTGTCTCATTCTTGTACACTGTGACTGGGATCATGCCTGTACAATTAAATATCTTGTGGATGGATTGTCTGGGACTTCCTGGAGCTTCCTCTGCGACCCCCCCTGGGATCCCCTCATGGACTCCTGGGACTTCCTGGACTCTTTGAGAACCACTTTACTGCACATGAAATGGTGTTTCAGATGTGTTCCTACAAAGTGTTTTTGTAGTCTTTAGCTGAATGTTTTTGTTATTTTTTTTCCTGCCAACACAGATGCACAAGCTTGTTACTGTCGGCATGCGTTGCCATGGTTACCTCGGTCTCACCTAGGTGGCTGCACCCTGGGTGATCCCAAAAGGTAAATGGAGCTGAATAATCTTCGGGAGTTTGATTCTTTTCAATACACCACCACCTGGCGTGGGCGCGGCGGCCATTTTGATGCTTCTTTTCCCCCTGATTGACTGAGCCCCCCTCCCTCCCCCCACCTCTTATCCCGGCAGGTGCCTGGCTGAATGGGACATCATCGTCATGGAGATTGAGCCGATGACACTCACACTCACACACACACACACACACAGTCACAGACTCAGAAATGAGACTGGCTTTCCAGAGCGAGCGGCTGCACTGTCTGACTCGATGAAAAGTTGTCTCTCTAAAGGGAAGACAGCCACGCGGATTGAGCTGTCACTTGAAGGGAACTCTGCTCTGCTTTTTCATCCCTCTGTGTGGAAATGGACGGATCTCTCTTTCTCTTTCATTCTGTCAAATGTAAACCTTTCCTTTGGGTAATTCCAAACTAAAGCCCAGGAGACAAGCAGGTGGAGATAAATGTACTCCATTTAAAGAACACTGACCGAGGCTGAAAACACTAACCCCCCTTCCCATCCTTCCCCACCCCCCACACACTTCCTGTCTAAAGCATGTCCGTGTACAGTGCCAGAGTGAGGGAGTCACATCACCACGGGGCTTTTCCTGCTCTCTCCCATTCTAGTGTGTGATCCATCCCAATGCTCCTTTGGTCCTGTGCTTTCTGCCTGTTGGTGAAACGTTGACTGTTTCTTAGGCACATGACTCTCTTGCACACCAATATAGAAAATAAATAAAAGTAAACTCCAGTTGATAGAGATCGGTGGTTGATTGGTTTAAAACTGTGTTGGTGATAAACTCTGTATCTCTTGGGGGCATATATGTGGTCCCGCGTTAAATATTTCTATTTCTGATCATTCGTTGACATTTTGCCCTGCTGAATGTGCCCCCGAGGGGATATGAAACACTCCATGCCTCTGCTGTGTTCACCTGTGTATAATAAAATAAATGTACAAGCTGACATTTCCTTACCTCGACTTCCTGTGTGTCTGTTCTTCTTTAATGACTTGTAGATTTCACCTGCAGATTAACATTTCTTCCATCTTGTTGTTTTGGCTTCATACTCCAGCACATTGGATTTAAATGTAAAGGCCAAAACACAGTGGCATAGCAGCTGTTTTTCTCTGCTCCTACGGCAGCTCGACTCCTCTCCTTACCACTGATGCAAAGAGAACTCTGTTGCTGTCTTGTGTGTGACAAAGAATGGATAAGGAGAGACTTGTTGAGGTAGAAAAATATCCCAAGCTAAATGACCCACAGTCCTGTCATTATAAAGACAATGGCCAAAAAGATACTGCCTGGCAAGTCTTAGCTTTGGAGATTAGCACTTTGGGTGAGAAATCAACTTTTGTTAAGGGTGTTGCCTTTAGCTTTATTCAAGATTTTTCACACCCCCTTTCAGATAAACAATGTAGGACTTGTAGCTCTTTCTACACAGCAGCTGCTCACTGACTGTTTTTTATTCTGCTCACATGTTTTCCTACAAAAAGTAATGCACCAAAATTTGCAAATATCTTACAAAATCACAAGCAAGTAATTCTTGCATGAGCCACATATTTTGTAAGGCTGCCATCATGTAACCGAAGCGCTGACAGGAGGAAGGAAGCAGTCCTGAGCGGTCCGTCTGGACACAGATTGGGGTAGTGGAGGGGTCATAAAACACAGGACTTTCCCGAGGAGAGCGGTGTGCAAAACCGTGTGAACTTTGAGTCATTTTAAGGTACAACCTCACCATTTGTCTTTTCCTAAACCTAACCAACCACAGTATCTTTATGTTAAGTATGTAACATCATTCCTGTGCCGCTAATTCGTAGGATATCATATGAGCTGTTGTTTGAGGATACGTTTATTTTGTTTTCAAAGAGTCTTGAGGCACTAAGGAGCTTGTCAAAAGGTGTAACGTTAATGCTGTAAAAAGCATTTACGCCTCCTAAACTATTTTCTTAGTTATTTTTTTAACAAACCATGAGCGTAAAATGCTAATTACACTCACAGTGCTAAACAGGGAAACATACTTTTAAATGAAAACAAACATGTAGAAATATATGGACAACAGAATCATAGTGTGGGATTAAAAATAAGAAACTATCCCTACAATAGAGGATTTTTTTTTTTACTTCTGCCAATTTTCCCAGATTAGTTTGTACAAAAACATCCTGTCTGCCCTGATACAAGTGAATATACAGGTATAATAATGGGCAGGGTAATGATCCTTAACATACAGCTAGGTTTTATGGGCAAACATTAGATTTTTTGGCTGACCTCAGTCCATCTGAGCACCTGTTTTACTGAAGGCAGACATATGATGGCTGGCAGAGGAGAGAGAGGAACCTGCTGATGTCTACGGATGATAAACTGCATTCATTGACTACAAGGATTCTACAAAATGATGATGATCCAACTATTATGTCTGCTAAAATATAAAATATATATGGGGATAATGAATAAGACAGTCTATAATTCCTGTGCTGTTCATCTGATGTGATAACAAACCAGTTCTCATTCCAGAACAGATGAATTGTTACAACTCTCAGCATCTCATAGTGGCACATAGGCCATACGGCTGAAACACGCTGGAACATATGGTTAATGTTGTGAAACACTAGCAGTTAGGCTGAGGCAACAAAAGTACTTGGTTAGGTTTAGAAAAAAAATGTTTAGGGTTAAAATGAGTAAGTTTGTTATGTTACAAAATGTAATGACAGGTAAATATATTATGTCAGTAACATCAGTGTGCACCGACCATATTTAAACAATGTTTAAAAACAGTTGACTTTTTTTCAACATTGACTTTTGGTTTCAAATGGAACACAAACTGTGGTCTCCTTGGTGAAAGTCTGGTTTCGTTTGACTCATCCAGCTCCTATCCCTCCTGCCCTATGTGGACTTTCTCGCTCTTTATACAGTTACTCTCAGCATCAAGTATTGCCACAGATGGGTTTCCACTGGAGTTAGTGGGTCTATGTCATACAACAAACTGCTAAATGTTTTTATCCAGCTGTAATAAACAGCTGGTTTGGAAGACATCACTCCCTGAGGGAGTGACTGGGTGGTTGTAAAGGTGTCATTGACCAAATGGAGATGGGCTGCTGAACCCTCATGTCTTGCTAATCTGTTGATGGCCTGACCAAAAATCTATCCTGAACTGTTTCATGCTTGGTGTCCACTACAGTGGCACTAGGTCTGATTGTTATCACTCAATTAAATGAACATTATTAGTGTTTTTTAGTGTAATACATAAGAAAAAAAATACTAACAATGCTTATTAATTAAGTGATAACATTAACCATTACCAGTTGAGGCACAGCCAGGGGAAGGAAGGGTTCTGGTTTGGGGGCCTCAGAATTTCATGCTTTTTGCAGATGATGTGGTTCTGTTGACTTCATCACACTGTGACCTCGAGCATGCACTGGGGTGGTTTGCAGAGTGTGAAGTGGTTGGGATGAGACTCAGCACCTCCAAATCTGAGGCCATGGTTCTCTGCGAGAAACCGGTGGATTGCCCTTTCCAGGTTGGGGGAGAGTTACTGCCTCAAGCAAAGGATTTTAAGTGTCACGGGGTCTTGTTCGTGAATGAGGGTAGGTAGGTAGGTTTATTTTGACAACAATTAAAAAACATACATGAGTAACTGCAGATCAGTTTCATATACATTAATTAAAAATCGTTGAGGATTAAAATACACAATAAAGCCCAAAGGCTTATTTCCATTGTGGTCCTCGAGGACAATAAAAGCTGGCAATTGTGTCAATGACAGGCAAGAGTGGCATAGTTAAAAACAAACAACCCCCTAAAAACATGTGAATTTTTTTTTTTTTAATGGAACCAGAAAGCACAGAATCTTCAATTAGTCAGTCATTAGTTTGAATTTAAAATTTCTCTCATTTGAGGTTAATTTGAGAGAACTAGAATGGTGTGAGATAGATCGGCGGTTTGGTGTGATGTTGGCAGTGATGCGGGCACTGAGCCAGACCGTCGTGGTGAAGAGGGAGCTGAGCCGGAGGGCGAAGCTTTTGATTTACAGGTCCATTCACATCCCAACCCTCACTTATGGTCATGAGCTTTGGGTAGTGACTGAAAGAATGACATCGCAGACACAAGCGGCCAAAATGAGTTTCCTCTGCGGGGGTGGCTGGGCTCAGCCTTAGAGACAGGGTGAGGAGCTCCGACATCCGGAGGGTGTTCGTAGTAGAGCTGCTGCTCCTATGCATTGAAAGGGGTCAGTTTAGGTGGTTCGGGCATCTGATCAGAATGGCTCCTGAGCACCTCCCGTTAGAAGTGCTCCAGGTATGTCTCACTGGAAGGAGGCCCTGGGGCAGACCCACGCTGGAAGGATTACATATCTCATCTGGCCTGGGAACGCCTTGGGGTCCCCAAGGAGGAGCTGGAAAGTGTTGCTGGGGAGAGGGACATTTGGGGTGCTTTGCTTGGCCTGCTGCCCTCGTGACCCGGCCTCGTATAAGTGGATAAATATTGATGGAACATCATACATGTAAGGGTCCTGCTGACTGTATTTAAAGTTATGTGGCAACAAAAGAAGTCAACTGATGTAACATTGGTATAAAGAGTGGGGTGGTCCAATTACAGCCTTTGATTGGGGAGGTGTATGGGTCAAACAAAAGTAAAGTGAAACCTGACAAAACAGCTCTAAATGCCAACAAACATTTATTGCACTGATAATGGCATTCTGAACATACTAATCATGTAGCAGGACCATCCAAACCCATATCTACAATGATGTAAACCACTAATAATGCCCCTTTAATGGAGTGATAATATTCTAAATGGGTGACCATAGAGATTTTCTTTGAAGCCTTTTAACTATCGTAAATAAATCGCTATACAGACTGTTCTCATGCACTGTTCGTGCATTTTCCGACAAAAAGTAATTTACCAAAATTCGTATATATCTCACATAATGATGAGCCAGTAATTTGTGCATAACCCACACACTTTAGAAGGCTGTGAACATGTGACCAAAGCGGTCCAGTTAGGAGGCAGGCTGGTGCAGTGGATGTGTCTTAAAACACAGGAATTTACCCCAAGACTTTCCCCAGGAGTTGGGCACTGGGATCAGTGTGAACTTTGAATCATTTTAGGGTACATCCTCACCATCTTTCCTAAACCTATCTAACTTTACCTGCCTAAACCTAACCTCTGTAACTTTAGGTTAGGGACTTAACACCATTGTGGACCACAAAATTGTAGGATATCATACCCACTGTCTTGTGCGGTTTTTCATAGGATATTACACAAACTTACAAACTACAAACTGTTAATATTTGGGGGTGACCTGTATTGACAAAACCACCCAAAAATTTTCACTTACTTCATCAGGTTCCCTCAGTTCTACAAAACATTTAGTGTCCCTCAGCTCATTGTTTTGGTTCTACAGCCCACAACTTTGCTTAGTTCAGTCTAATCGCTCCTATCAGCAACTGTTTTCTGAGAAAAAGCTCTGATAAAGCCACTGTACACTCCCTGCTCAGCAGCAAACAGCAGACAGACACAGTGGAGACAAGCTGGTGAACATGGTGGAGCATTAAACAGCTAAAGACATAGATATTTCCCTTAAGAGTTGGTGGAGACCAAATACATAGCTAATAAAGGAGTGAACATTACTTAATTTGTTTACGTTTTAGTTTATGTGAACCCTTTTTTTAAACTAAAGTTAATTCCTCCACATTCACTTTGTTTATAGCAGCATATATCACTTGAAACACTGTATTGATGGTTTTGTGTGAAAAGCTTTTATCTCCAAATTGTGGCGATTTTAACACTCTCACATGAGCTAAAGAAAAAGTTGATTCCTTTATCGTCTGATAAACAAAACCCTCAGTGTCATGAATCAGATAAAGCTGTTTTCTTTGTTTACTGAAAAGCTGAAAACGTGGAGATACAAGGATAGCGATTTATTACACTCGGCGGGATAATGAGATTGACAGTCACACTAACTGTTGCTTTGAACATGTTCGGCTGCATGTTGTGCATACAGATGGACGACGAGGAGTGAACAATTCTATGCATCTGAAAAAGTCTGCATTAATCAAGACTCCAAACAGCAGAGTGATATTCACACTTGCCGGGGAGGGCCTTTGCTCGAACATATGGCCATAGTAATAAGCATGCACATACATAATGATGCACACGTACTACATGCGGGGATAGCTGTAATTTGAATCGACTTTACAGGCAGATTGATTTTCCTTCAGGCAGTTGTTTTAAGTACAGGACAGATTGCAACCCATACAAATGGCCTGATACAGCAAGATCCAAGCCTCAGTAACAATACCTTCATTCCCGCATTCAGCTCACTAAAAAGTCTGCCTGTGAGAAACTTAGAAAAATGCTGCTTGCAGGTTCACTTGCAATGCTGCAAATTATTTGTCCTGCAGTTTCCATTTGCAGGCTAAGAACCTGCATGTTAATATTAGCCTGATGTAGTAAATAAATCAAGCTCAGTAAAAATATGTTAAAATTGGATATGTGTTAACTCCTGTCTGCTCTCCATCTCATCATCCTGCTTGCCATGGGAATCACTCCTGTCAAACTGTGACGAGAATGAGTCCAAGGGTGTTTTTAATAGAGCCTGTCAGTGTGGGACTGATGAAAACACACTGATATCTAAAAACTCATTTGATGTTGGCACAAAAGAAAAACAAGAACACACACACACACACACATACACATGCAAACACTGGTAGCTGTTTTCCTATACTTGCAAGGACCTGCCACTGGTCAAATTCACTTCATTAAACCTACAGTACCTTTAGCTTTTAAAGTTTTCCTCTTAAAAATGTATAATGTAATCCATAAGCAATAAAACACAACTTTACTCAGTTCAGCACACTAAGGGTTTTGGTTGTTACAGCTTAGTGTTACCACTCTCTACATGTGCTGCTGTTTCAACATTAACCAATATCCAGTAATTATCACTTGTGGCTCAGTGGCCGCTGTTCAGTTAGAGTTACATACATACTTACATCTGAATGTAGGCTAATTCAGAAACTATCCCAAGCACAATGCCAATTTGTAGAACTGAAATCACAGTTAGTCATCCCATATACAGTGACATGCAAAGGTTTGGGCACCCATGGTCAAAATTTCATTTACTGCGAATAGTTAAGTAAGTCAAAGTTGAACTGATTTCCAAACGGCAAAAGGTTTGAGTTGACACATTTCTTCAATATTTTAAGTAAGATTTTTTTTATTACAATATTTTACAGCTTCAAAATGACAAAAAAAGGAAAAGGGCCTGAAGCAAAGGTTTGGGCACCCTGCATGGTCAGTGCTTAGTAGCGCCCCCTTTGGCAAGTATCACAGCTTCTAAACACTTTTTGTAACCAGCTAAGAGTCTGTCAGTTCTTGTTTGGGAGATTTTTTACCCATTCTTCCTGCAAGAGGCTTCTAGCTCTGAGAGGTTATAGGGCTGTCTTGCATGCACTGCTCTCTTGAGGTCTATCTACAGATTTTTAGTGCTGTTTAGGTCAGGGGACTGTGAAGGCTATGGCAAAACCTTCAGCTTGCTCATCTTGAGGCAGTCCATTGTGGATTTCGAGGTGTGTTTATGATCATTGTCCTGTTGTAGAAGCCATCTTCTCTTCATCTTAAACTTTTTTTTTTACAGATGATGTGATGTTTGCTTCCAGAATTTGCTAGAATTTTACTGAATCTATTCTTCCGACCTGTGAAATGTTCTTTTTATGAAATTCTGCACCCTTTTTTCTCCAAAAAACTGAACTGTGTGGTGAGGACACAGGAAAGGTTTTCTTCTGATGACTCTTCCATGAAGGTCATATTTGTACAGGTGTCGCTGCACAGTTTAACAGTGCACCACCTCTCCAGAGTCTGATAAATGTTCCTGCAGGTCTTTTGCAGTCAATTGGGAGTGCTGATTTGCCTTCCTTGCAATCCTACAAGCACCTTGGTATCTTGGTTTTCCAGACCTCAACTTGACCTCTACAGTTCCTGTTAAATGACATTTCTTAATGCCATCACCAGCTGAGGAAACAGCTATCTGAAAACATTTTGCTATCTTTTTTTGGGCATCAGTTATTTTAGTTTTCAGAGTGCTAGGCAGCTGATGATGATGGCTGCTGAGTGGTCGATAAAGCTTTGAAATATGCATCACCTGGCCTTTCCTCACAATGATTGTGAACAAGCCATAGCCCTAACAAGCTAATTAATGTCTGAGACTCTGGAAAAAGTTGTCTGAGAGGTCACATCTTAGAGTGCCCAAACATCTATATGATGCTCCTTTCCCGTTTTTTCCACTTTAAAATTGTACAAAACAATTATAATACACTGATCTTGCTTAAAATGTTGGAAAGCATGTTTTATATTCAACTTCATGCCTTTCGAGATCAGTTCATCTTCTACTCACCGTACTATTCACAGTAGTAATTGACCAGGGGTGACAAACTTTTGCTTGTCACTGTATCTCTATGCACCTTTAATTTTAAACCATACAGCTTCTCAGGTTGCTACTTTTAGTTTGTTGTTTTTGGCTTTTAAGTTACTTTATTGGGTCTCCATGTCGGCCATAGCCATGGTTGGAGGCATTATGTTTTGGGGTTCTCTGTCCCATTCTCATGAATGCAATATGTCAAGAACACCTTGAGGATTTTTTTTTTTCAAATTTGGCCCAAATGCCCACTTAAACATAATGATGAACTGATTAGATTTTAGTGGTCTAAAGTCAAGGTCACTATGACCTTGCGTTTGTCTCATTGTAGAGAATCCAATATCTGAAAAAGGCTTTGAGGGAATTTATTCAGATTTGGCACAAACATCTACTTGGACTCAACAATGAACTGATTAGATTTTGATGGTCAAAGATCGCTGTGGTCTTACAAAACATGTTTTTGGCCATAACTCAAGAATTCATGGTCAAATTATGACAACATTTTAAACAAACGTCTAACCAGATAAAATCATGAAGTGATGATATTTTATATTGAAAAGGTTAAAGGGCAATTCTACTGCAAAATCATAATAATAATATTCTGCAAAAACACTTTTATGGCCATTATTTAATACCATATCTCAGGAACAGAAGGGGAGACATTTGGTCAGATACTGCCTTGGTAACAGTAGTCTTGGGTGTCCACCTTGAAACTGTGGGGACTGTGTAGATTGTTTGTGCTGCCAGGTTGATGTGTGTAAAACAGCGTAAATTTCATGTGGCAATTTATATAACCAGCACTTGTTATCATATGTGTGTGTACTGAATTATATTGTGTTGGAATACTTCCATAAACTTTAATTTATTACAGAGCTGTGACAAGCACTTTAAAAAACAAGTCATTTTTAAATGTATTGTTAAAATTTGCATCTTTAATTGTAAAGAGAATGGAGTCTTTCTACATACATCAAAGGTGCTTCTTTAGCCTTCAAGCCTGTGAGTGGGCAGGTCAGTGTAACTGTGTGATTGACAGCTGAATGCACACACACAGTGGATTCTGTAGCTTTTAATCCAAGGACAGATGTTTTGTTAGCAGTGGTGCTGGAAAAATAAGGACCACACCATTTAGCATGTTAAGATCTAATGGTAAATGTTTAAGCTGTTAATAATGATACAGCTACCTAGTGAATTAATAATCTAGCTTACAAAAGCCCTTTTAGCAGAACTCTTCTGAGGCAGCAGTAGCTCACTCCATAGGGATTTGGCTAGGGAACCGGAGGGTTGCCGAGTCAAGTCCCTGTACGGACCAAATATAGAGCATGGACTGGTTGCTGAAGAGATGCCAGTTCATCCCCTGGGCACTGCCATGGGCACTGAACCCCAAACTGCTCGGGACACCTGTCCAAGGCAGCCCCTTCACTCTCATCTCACCATTTAATGCATGTATAGCTTCTGTTTGTGCATGTGTATGTAATCCAGGCCTGTGTGTGTATGACAACAGAGAGAAAAAAATATTAATTTTAATGAAATTAATGAAAGTATATCTTCTCTCTTCTTCTCCTCCCAAGTGTTTTATGGCCCGGTTAGCAAGCTAAGGTGCAATACAAGATGTGTGTTCATGTTTGTGAAGGAAACATTAAAGCTGTGTGAGTCTTTGGCTTTTTTTTTTTTTTTTGTGCCTGTTTCAGGGTCACCATCAGTCAGAGATCCGCAGTGTCATTGTAGAAGTAGAGTTTAAAACAAAACTCTTTGATTTACTTCATATAAAGAATTTTCAGACCTACATGGACAGAGAAACGTGAGCGTTCCATCTGTACAGACTGGGGTTTTCTGTCATGTAACAAAAAAGTATGAAAGATGCATTTTTCAGGGTTGTGTAATTTACAAAGCAAAATGTATGCTGTGGCTAGGTCTGGGTTTTTTTACTTGATCCCTGTAAGGTATCAGCCAAAGTAACCCAGTACCAAGTCGAAACTTCTCCAGTCAAAAGATACCTGCATTCAAGAGTGAACCCAGACCACCCCAACTCCCTCCCGGATCAGCAAACTTTCTGTTGCTGCTGTCTCTGGAGCCCGTCTCCTGTCAGTGATAAGTCAGTCCAATGTCTGCTGGTTAGAAGGAGCTAACACAGTAGCAGAGGCTAACATCCAATACTGAGCCATTAAACAGTCACCCTTATTCACACTGACAAGGAAACAGCTGGACTTTGTTGTTAAACCTGCTAATAACCATTAGCCGTTAGCAGTGTGATGCTAACAGTTAGCCCTGTCACTCCCACAGCAGCTACAACCCATAACGTTACAGTGTGTAATGTGGTGAAATCAAGCACGGTGTATGCGACAGAGTTAGCAGTTGAGCATGCCGAGATGCCACCAAAACATTCAAAACTATGGCTTTACTACCCGCCACTCTTTAATGGTTATCACTTTACAGGTACTGGTGTTAGCACAGATGGATTATTGAACAGACCTATCAGAACACAGGCCCAGGGGCCCAAAGTGACAGGGGGCCCCATGGCCTTCACCTGCAAAATGTTGCTCAAATTGACACGTACCGACCAGGAAGAGACTCAAAATGACCACAAAGAGATGCAAAGGAACTGCATAGACAAAAAATAACTACAAAAACAGTCAAAACAACCACAAAGAGAGACAAAAAAAGAAAGGAGACATAATATTGCCTACAAAGCAACACAAAGTGAGAAAAATATGAGAAAATATTACCTCAAAGAGACCCAAACAACTACAAAAAGACACATAAACAACCTTAAGGAGAGACAAAACAACCACAAAGAGACACAAAACCACCACAAATCTTTGTGTCTTGCTCCATGTAGGAGAGAGGGGTGTGGCCCTTTGCATGTGCCCAGAGGCCAATTGTCTCATAATCTGCCCATTGGTATTGGTACTGGTATTGTAGTTTTTAAAACGATACCCAGCCCTAGCTGTAGCAGACAAAAAAAGGTGATATAATTTCAGTTAGACTTGAGATAAGAAATTACACTGAGGCACACCTACATCCCAGGCATGTCTGTAGTGTGAATTATTTTCATCCACAGAATGTGGTGCAATGAGTCCGGAGATACTGACCTCATCTTCTATTAATTCCCATTTGCTACATTTATCAGCGGTTATGTTGTGAATAGAGCAACACAGTAAGTAAATGTTGTGTCTCATCAAAGCATAATTAAATTGAAGTGCTATGGCAATTCTGCACATTCTCCTGCACAAGGACACTGGAGTCCAACTTTGTCACATGGCTCCACTCTGCTGTGATAGGATTCTGCCTTTACAGGAAAGGAAAAGGGGTGATATGATTGGTCATCACCACTCCAGCTAATAATGTATTCTGACTAATCCCATAGTGTTTGCAACTCTGCTGCAGTTACACTCTGCACCTCAGGCCACAAAAATTACCACAAATCACTCGCCACACCCTGTGCTCTTGTGCTGTGCGCCATTGGTTCACAGTGATAGAGCCTCAGGTGTTTTGAAGAGCAAATAGAAAAGCTTTAATAAAGTGGGTTTTGGAGTCACTGTTGTGTTAGTAATTTGTGATGAAAAGGAGAAAAGTGAGTATTTATTTATATGTCATGGGTTATTAACTTTAAAGCCAGACAAGCTTTTGACCATCAGGTTAATAAATTGTCATTGCATGAGTCTGAAAACCTGAACAGTTCTCAAAAAGATAGAAGTACCTGAGCACACACACACACACACACACACACACACACACACACAGCTCCCTGTGAGGTCCATCCTAAGGCCTATTAAATAATCAAACGTGTTTCTTCCCCACTGGCAAAAATCAGAGCCAATCACCTGCTTCTCAGCAAACTACTGTGTGAGTGTTATGTGTGTGTGACAGATAGAGAGGGGGTCCGTACATGAACGTAGGCAGGATTCTTTATAAGTCTGTGTGTAGGTGTGCACGCACAAATCCAGACGTCTGTGTTGTTTGTCTGTGTATGTGTGTGTGCTGCATCTCCTCCAGCACTGCCATTCAGTCTCCAAGGAGCAGCTCCAGAATTAGCGCTGAGTATTTTCAGCCTCCATGGCTCATCTCTCACCAATGACCCTGTTTGAATTCAGGCCTGAGCTTCTCTTTACCTCCAAATCCACCTCCATCCCTTTGATCTCAAACTGCTGAACAACCCCCCCCCCCACACACACACACATCTCTCGCTTCTTCTCACTGTACACTTTGAAACACACTCTTTCACTCCATTGTCTTTTCCCTTATTTACTCCTCTCTCACTGATACTTCAACACTGACACTGCAAATAGCTTCTATTTATGCACAAAACAGGGTACTTGGAATGGCAGTCTAGCCAATAGGAGGATCAGAAGGAGAAATGCAGACACCATTTCAGTCTTAAAAAAGCAGACCCCCTTTTCACCTTTGCAAAGTTACTGCAGTGGTCATGGGAACAAGCCTGTTCATACTGTTATGTGGACTTATCACTGTGTCTTGTGGAGGTACTGGAGTCATTTAGCCAACCAACCCTAATGGTGGTCAAGAGCTCTGATGTTGGATGATTCAACAAAACCCTTGTGTCTTCATTTGGTGTCCAATGTCAAATTTTTAAAAATCCTTTTTTGTACAATATCAGGCCATTCTCACTCCCAATTCATCAAATACTACCACTTTGTCAGTGGTGTCAGCATCAGACAATGATGCACAGAAACACCTTTCATAGTGGTACACTGAACAAAAATATAAACGCAACACTTTTGTTTTTGCTCCCATTTTTCATGAGCTGAACTCAAAGATCCAAAACATTTTCTATACACACAAAAGACCATTTCTCACAAATATTGTTCACAAATCTGGCTAAATTTGTGTTAGTGAGCACTTCTCCTTTGCTGAGATAATCCATCCCACCTCACCGGTGTGGCATATCAAGATGCTGATTAGACAGCATGATTATTGCACAGGTGTGCCTTAGGCTGGCCACAATAAAAGGCCACTCTGAAATGTGCAGTTTTGCTTTACTGGGGGGGGGGTGTCAGAAAACCAGTCAGTATCTGGTGTGACCACCATTTGCCTCACGCAATGCAACACACCTCCTTCGCATAGAGTTGATCAGGTTGTTGATTGTGGCCTGTGGAATGTTGGTCCACTCCTCTTCAATGGCTGTGCGAAGTTGCTGGATATTGGCAGGAACTGGAACACGCTGTCGTATACGCCGATCCAGAGCATCCCAAACATGCTCAATGGGTGACATGTCCAGTGAGTATGCTGGTCATGCAAGAACTGGGATGTTTTCAGCTTCCAGGAATTGTGTACAGATCCTTGCAACATGGGCCCGTGCATTATCATGCTGCAACATGAGGTGATGGTCGTGGATGAATGGCACAACAATGGGCCTTGGGATCTCGTCACGGTATCTCTGTGCATTCAAAATGCCATCAATAAAATGCACCTGTGTTCGTTGTCCATAACATACGCCTGCCCATACCATAACCCCACCGCCACCATGGGCAACTCGATCCACAACGTTGACATCAGCAAACCGCTCACCCACACGACGCCACACGCTGTCTGCCATCTGCCCTGAACAGTGAAAACTGGGATTCATCTGTGAAGAGAACACCTCTCCACTGTGCCAGACGCCATCGAATGTGAGCATTTGCCCACTCAAGTCGGTTACGACGACGAACTGCAGTCAGGTCGAGACCCCGATGAGGACGACGAGCAGATGAGCTTCCCTGAGACGGTTTCTGACAATTCTTTGGTTATGCAAACCGATAGTCGCAGCAGCTGTCCGAGAGGCTGGTCTCAGATGATCTTGGAAGTGAACATGCTGGATGTGGAGGTCCTGGGCTGGTGTGGTTACACGTGGTCTGCGGTTGTGAGGCCAGTTGGATGTACTGCCAAATTGTCTGAAACGCCTTTGGAGACGGCTTATGGTAGAGAAATGAACATTCAATTCACGGGCAACAGCTCTGGTGGACATTCCTGCAGTCAGCATGCCAACTGGACGCTCCCTCAAAACTTGCGACATCTGTGGCATTGTGCTGTGTGATAAAACTGAACATTTTAGAGTGGCCTTTTATTGTGGCCAGCCTAAGGCACACCTGTGCAATAATCATGCTGTCTAATCAGCATCTTGATATGCCACACCTGTGAGGTGGGATGGATTATCTCGGCAAAGGAGAAGTGCTCACTAACACAGATTTAGACAGATTTGTGAACACTATTTGTGAGGAAATGGTCTTTTGTGTATATAGAAAATGTTTTAGATCTTTGAGTTCAGCTCATGAAAAATGGGAGCAAAAACAAAAGTGTTGCGTTTATATTTTTGTTCAGTATATAATATGTATCAGGCGCGTCACTTTTGGTGGTAGCAGACAACAACCAAACTTGCCAAATGCTGCAACTTTATTAGTGTACTTTGACATCAGACACAGAGAGGCACCTTTTGTGGCGGTATGATACACACTGGGCAGTGTCAGTTTGTATTAAAAAGTATGAGTTGACGAGTTGGGATGAGAATGTACTGATAATATCAGCATATAGCAATTACTTTACAGCTACGGTTAGGGAAGGATTTTGGTCATGGAAAATGAACTACACAAAAAAATTAAGGAAACACTTAATGGTCATAGTCTAACACCAAGTCAGTTAAACTTCAGGGATATCAATCTGTCCATTTAGGAAGCACAATTGATTCTGAATCAGTTTCACCTAGTTTGGTGCAAATGGAAGTGACAAAAGGTGCAATGGAGAGGCAAAAGCAAGACAACCCCCAAAAGGGAATGGTTTTACATGTGGTGGTCATAGACAGTTGCTCTATTCTTATCCTTCCTGACTGACTCTTCACTAGTTTTGTGTTCTGCTAGTGTCCTTGTCACTACTGGTAGCATGAGGCGGTCACAAGAAGGTTTGCTGTGTCTCCCAGCACAGTCTCACGAGCATGGAGGAGATACCAGGGGACTGGCTGTTACACCAGGAGATCTGGACAGGGCTATAGAAGGGCATCAACCCAGCAACAGGACCGGTATCTGCTCCTTTGTGTGAGGAGGAACAGGAGGAGCACTGCAAATGCCCTACAAAATGACCTCCAGCAGGCTACTGGTGTGCATGTTTCTGACCAAACTGTCAGAAACAGACTCCATGAGGTTGGCATGAGAGCCCAACGTCGTTTAGTGGTACTTGTGCTCACAGTCAAGCACCTATGGGATGATATGTATTGGTGCATCTGACGCCACCAAGTACCGCCACAGACTGTCCAGGAGCTCACTCATGACCTGATCCAGGTGTAGGAGGAGATCCCCCAGGACACCATCCCCCGTCTCATCAGGAGCATGCCCAAATGTTGTCGGGCATAGGCACAAAGGATCCATACACCCTACTTAGTCACATTATGAGCTGCCATGATAAAATTCATACAAGTTGGATCAGCCTATGATTTAGGTTTTTTACTTTGGTTTTCGGTGTGATTTTGAATCCAGCCCTCTGTGGGTTGATGATTTTGGTTTCCACAGACCATTGTTACATCATTTTGTTTTCAACAAATTTTACAATGTACATTAGTAAAGATTTTCAATTTGAATAATTTGTTCAACAAAATCTGATGTTTGATTTAAGTGTTCCCTTAATTTTTTGAGCAGTGATTAAGGTACATTTAGAGTCAGGGAATATAAACACTCAGCAAAGTTTATGGAAAGATCTCAATTATGCTTAATAAAAAGGGCAACATTTATTGTAGTCTGTAACGGATGTTGGTACTGCACGAAAACGGCGAGGTGGGGAATCATTCAGTGTGGACTTAATTCACAGGGAAACTGGGTAATCTTCCACATTCCCAGTGGGTGATGGAAAACCATTCTCCTTGTGATTTTGATTTTGATCTCAAAGTACAGCTGAGGAGCAGCTTGTTTGTTCACTATGGAGTCCAGCTGCATTCGTCAAACTAACCTCCAGTATGCATGGGGGTAAAGCAGTTGAGATGAGGGTGGGTACTCCAATTGAGGCCATGGACTTGTGCCCAAAAACAGTGACATGGGTTTCGTGCTTGAGGCGCACTAGGTCATTCAACATTTTGTCTAACTACTTCTAAAGGCAAAAGTGTTTATGCCTCTTCTAAATGCCTGCCATCACAGCCTTCTCCTGAACACATCACACTGTCTCCCTGATCTCTCTCCAGGAACTCTGTGGCTTTTGTGTGTCTTTGTTATCCTAACTCAATGATTGATGCACACAGTCTCTCCCCAAAGGCTTTCATGGTGTTTCACTCAGTTGTACAAACTAAATGATAGACATAAAAGAGTTCAAACTATATCCCAAGCCAATCCTAAAGATCAATATTGGGGCTGATCTGTGTGCATTTTCAACTGCAGATCCAGCTGTGATATGTCTGCCTCTGCTTTAATGTTGCAGTACTGCTCTACTTTATGACAGCCTATAATGTGATTGAAAAAGGAATGCAAATTAAATAATTATTTAAGCTTACTGGTGCATTTGATTCTGAATTCTGACATCTAGGTTGGCAAAAGATTTGCAATGCCCTCTCTTTTTGTCAATAGCAAAAAGTTGTAGTGTACAAAACATTTAGCTAATGCTTTTCATTTTTGGCTTGCACTACAATTCAATGACAAACAATGTTAACAATGACAAACTCCGGTGGCGGAGGGTCATATCAATTGCTCATTAATGTTAATTCCTTGGCTTCTAGTTTACCGGCGCAGCACAGGGTGGCGAACCCCATGCAGAGATAGTTTCGAGCAGCGCAACCTGAGGCGCGCTTAGTTTGGTAGTTTGTCAGACCGAGGTGCACTGAGATGGGTGTGGCGGCGCAGCAGCGGGAGGTGTCGACAGATCCAGTGTGGTGACCTCCTCCCAGGCTACCTTTGCATCATCAGCCCGTGGAGGTCTGCTTGCAGTTCCGTATATTCAGACACTGCGAGCTTGGACCTCCTAGACCAAAACATCAGTTTCCTCCGGGGAGAAGTTTGGTCATCTGACGCTGCTGCTCTCTTCTGCCATGGCGAATTGAGTAAACTCTCATTACGCCTCTGCGCGGCGCATTTGAAGGCGAGGAGAGGGGCTCATTTGATTGGTGTGATGTGTGTAAAACCCACTCCACGCCTTCTCTCCTCCCTCTTTCTGACTTGCGCAGGTAGGAGGGACGGAGGTGGGAAAGAGGAGTAGCTGTGCCAGCGCGCATGGTGTGCCAAACTTGCAAAATCTACCTGGCCACACCCAGTTGGCGAAGTGCAGGTGTGCTGCGCCTCCGCCTCACCCGGTCTGCGAAACTAGAGGTCCATGAGTAACTTAATTGATTGATTGTTGTTGGGTTTGTGTTCTTTGTGAAAACAAGTTGTGTCAAAGTCTGTCCCCCTGCAAATAATGTTTCTCTTCCATTAAAATTATGTTTCCCATTGCCTGAAAATAAGTTGATGAGGGCACCCCTGGTTCAAACCCTCCCTTACTTTAACACCTCCTCCCACCAGAATAATCACTGCTTAAAGTAGGTCTGGTTGTTAAACTGTCATTTTATTTAAACAATACTGACCATTTGGGTTTTTGTTTATAAGTGACAGTAGGGTAGTGCCTGAGGTCCAAAAAGGAAAAGGAAAAAGGAACCAAACATGAAGGTGAAAGGAACCAGTTGAGGTGATGGGGTCATCTGACCAAGAATCCCCATGGATACCATTGTTTAGAGGTGCAGTATTCCAATTGGAAGGAGACCTCAGGACAGACCCAGAGACTACATATCTAGTCTGGCAGACTGTTCTCAGGCACTGTTCGTACATTTTCCTATGAGAAGTATTGCACCAAAATTTGTACATATCCCAAGTACTCAAGATCCAACAGTTCGTGCATAACCCACATTTCTGGAAGGTTGCGATCAGACCAATGCGCTGATGGGAGTAAAGATGGAAGCAGTCCGGATTGGTCAAATAAGAAGGCAGGTTGGGACAGTGGATGGGTCACAAAACACTGGACTTTCCCCCAAGAGTTTCCCCAAGGTGACTGGTGTTTGGAACCATGTGAACTTTGACTCACTTTAAGGTATGACTTCCTGTTTCTAAGGATGCCCAACCATATGTCTTTTCCTAACCCTAACCACAGTAATTTTACTTGCCTAAACCTAACCTAACCACAGTAATCTTACATTAGTGACATAATTTTATATTAAGAATGTGATGTCATTCGAGGGGCCCTAATTTGAAGGTTCACATACAAACCCTTGTGTGTGAATTTACAAAGGATATTATACAAACCCTTGTCTGAGGATATGTTGCATGGATGCCTTTGTGTAGAGGTATTTCAATAAGAAGGATACCTCAGTCCCAGACATTACATATCCCATATAGTGTGGGAGTACCTCAGGATCCCTCAGGATGGATACAGAAAGCAGCAATTATAATCTGTTGAAACAGCATTTAGACCAGGATTCGTCCAACTGAATCACCGGAGACTAGTATGTTTAAACCATCTTTACTACCAATACCATTACTAACAATACTAGCAATACATTTTACTCATATGTGGTATTTGCCCTCTTTGGTAGCCTATTTGTCCAAATGATCTCTTTAGAATCAGTTAACAGCTTTTAAAACTACAATTACACTGCACCATAGCCATTGTATCAGCTGTGAATAAATAGATTCAGATTTGACCTTCAATAAAATGACTTAATCAGACTAATATTAAAACTAATTTCTTTTTCTTTCACTCTTTCACAGGCCTGTTTCTCTCTTTTGCCCCTTCTCTTCTGCTCCTCATCTGTCTAATCCTCTCCTCATTGCCGTCATCTACCTAAACAAAAATGATTCTCCAGAGCCCTGACGGACAAATGCAGAGAGAGGGATGATGGTGAGCGAGGGGAGGATGAGTAGTAGGCGGAGGAAACAAAGTAAAGCTTTTAATCTGTAAATGGAGAAGGGTAATGGTCATTTAAGCATTAAGATATCCCCCCTGCCCGTCTGCTCTGTTTGCGTCTCCTTAATGCTCCTTAAACATTTATGAAGGCTGATAACAAAGAAAGACCGTAGCTACGCAGCGTAATCAAATCACTGCTGGTTATAGGGCTCTACTCGGAAGACTGAGGGAGGGGGAGAAAGAGCCCGGGAGAAGGAGGAGAGGCTGGGAATTAAGAGGAGAACACGGAGTGACAGTGTGAGAAATGGAGACAGAAGGGGGAGAATACAAAGAAAAATATATTAGCTCTTAAAATAGTCATCCTGCAATGTGCAAATAAACTGCAGCGTGTTGCTGTCAAGGAGAATATACCACAATGTATATTACACTTTCCCTAAACACATCTCTCTGAAGGGTTCCCTCACAAAACACCTTATATTCATTTTACAGAGTGTGTACTGAAATTCATGACTTGCTACTTTCACAGCTGAAAATAGAAGGATTTTACAAGATAAGGTTTTGAGATAGCTATTACGTTAGATAATACCCCATGGTAAGTTTTATACTGTTATAGCTTATGGTAAGTTTTTAATATGATATGTCAAAGCAGTGGTGTTCAATCATGTGTTGTGAAGGACAAAAAGTGTGAAGCGTTCCAATTTTACCAAAACACAAGAGTTGATTTTGCTGGTTGAAACACCTTCAAGGTTAGATTTGTTGTTATATCATTTTATCGACATGCCCTTGATAAAAAGGGTTGTGTCATGTAATAAACATAATAACTTAACTACAATTAAGAGGAAAGTCTGTCATTATAATTTAAAAACATGTATTTAAGCACGGAGGTTTATGTTTGACCTTGGGAATACATCTGTCATACAATATTCTAAACTCAAGGTTCACTTACTTATGTTTTCCAGTGCTTTTGAAGGTATCTCATGGCCTTCTTCAGTGAATGGAACTTTCTAAAGGTTCACACGACCTGCATACAGAACATACGACCACCTGTTCACACCTGATTTAAGTTCAATACTTTGGTCGTGTCGATACCCAAGCAAGTTAAATTCATTAAAGAAGGCTATGAGATTTGTTCACCAGCATTGGGAGAGATGTTGTGTAGTAAACTGCACAAACTAATAGGCGAAACATGTTTAGTATCCTAACAGGAAAACATTCCTTTTAGCACATAGTAGCAACTTAATTGTGTGCCTCCTGAGTAGATACCAAGCCTCTAGCAATGGAGCTGGCCTATTGCAACTCTTACATTTGCCCAAAGAGCATTTTCCCCCTCACACAATCATTGGAAAAGCAGCTGCAAAACATTACATTTTTTGGAATGTTACAATCCCTGCAACATAACTTGTTTTATTATCAGAATTTGATCCTCTCTGTCAAAGAGCATTTGGAAAGTCTAGAGGAACCATGTGATTAAATCATTTCATCCCATTCATGGATGCAGGAAACCAACAGGGACTTAACGATTCATTGATCTGGATCGATATATCCATTCAATGATCAACGATCCAATATCATCAACGCAAAGACTACACACCTGCTTTACCCAGAGGCAGTAGCCAGCATTAAAGGAAATGACTACTTTAGAATGAAAATACAGACAGTACTTACTCATGCTCCACTTTTATAGCATAATTTCTCACCGTGGTCAGTTAGCCTGCAACTTGCGAGACTCAAGAACAAGAACGTCTCTGAACGTTCTCAAGTGTGCAAGTTACCATGTAAACACAGCACGCCTGCAGGCTCACTGACCACAGTGAGAAATGATGCTATAAAAGTGGATTAAATTACGTCTTTCCAAGTCAATTTTGCATGCTGCGGCTTCAGGGCACTTGGATTATGACGGACGAGCCGTTCTGACGTTTTTGAAATTTATTAGAAGAGTTTTATTACACTTTCAAAATGATTTTGGACATGGGTTCCATGCACTTAAAGTGTACAGAAAAAATCCGGCTAGCTGTTATCCTCCGATATCGTGAATGAGTTTTATGGATTAAAAAACTACACTGGACTTCTTGTCGGCATGAGGGTCAGTTAGTACTGTCTGTATTTTCATTCTAAAGTGGTCATTTCCTTTAAGTGAGCACGACCTTGGTGGAGCTGTAAGGCATGTAATGGTAGCTAGCGTTAACAAGTAGGGCCGTAACGGTACATGTATTTGTGTCGAACCGTTCGGTACGCGACTTTCGGTTCGGCACGACCCTGTACCGAATTATTGGGCGCAGGATATTATTTTATTTTGTTTTATTTTAATTCTGTTTTCGCGAGCCGAACCATTTAAAATATCTAGTTCCCCGACGGACATAATTGAGTGAGGGACCGAGTTCAACCGTAAATCTCCGCTTTCACTTTGTGCAGCGCATTCTCGCATTTTGACAACATGGCAAGTGAGCCTGACGAAGCTGAAGACCCACCCACACACCTTAAGTCCTCCGTTTGGGAACACTTTGGTTTCAGGGTAAAATACGAAGATGGAAATAAACAAGTTGACAAGACAAAAGCAGTGTGCTGACACTGCACAACAGCGGTCGGGTATGTACTTGGAAACACGTCTAACATGCTAACGCATCTAAAGCGACACCACCCGAGTTTGAACGTTAACCGGCACGACTAGAAAAAGCAATCTGGTGCAAACTACGATATCGCTGTCATTTAAAAAGAAAGAGCGTTTCCCTGACCATCGCGCTAAAGAAATAACCAACGCCATTGGAGTTGAGTAAAATTGTTTAAGCTGCACTTTAGATATAAGCATGTTATGTTTACTGCACTTTAACAAAGTGGGAAAGCTAAGTAAGTTCCTAGTAAAACTGAATCTGAGCAGGCTTTAAAGCTGACCAGCTGCACTATACTTTTTATTTTAATTGAGTAAAACTGTTTAAGCAGAAATTTATATTTATATTTTTCATTAAAAAAATGTGTTAAAAAAACAGCAGGATTTTATTTTGCACTTTTTTATTTCTATTTTCGTTCAAACAATGTGAAAAAGCAGGATTTTATATATATTTGTTTCATTCAAAAATTGTGTAAAAAGAGTTAACTGCTGTGGTGGTATGTTTTAATAAGGTTACCAATAAGTAAAAGATATTTAATAGTTGTCTATTTTTTCATTACTGTACCGAAAAAAAAACGAACCGTGACTTGTGTACCGAGGTACGTACCGAACCAAGATTTTTGTGTACCGTTACACCCCTATTAACAAGCATGATGAGACAAAGGCTACTAAGGCACTGTCCAGTGCTATCCAAACTAGAACCTGATTGGACAGAGTCAGACTGTGAATCAGACAATTCAGGCACCACCTCAATCCTAAGCAGTCCATTCTGTGTGAGAAATACCACAATTTAACAGAACAAGGGTTAGTTAACAGGATCAGCCCTTTACAATAGATTGGGGATGTTGATATCAGGAGAAAATGTCACAGATGCTAATACCCATTGCTCCTCCTAGGGACAAATATCTAATTAAGCATTGTTTGTCTGTGTACGAGAAAATAGAATAGCATCACGTGGTCACAATGCGTCCCTGACCTCCTCCAGAGATGGTTTGGCTTATTTATCCATCCTCAGTGCATTTTGAGTGCATTTACACCTTTACTTCAATGTGATCAAGCTATAGGCTGTATAAATAATGGATGGAGCTACAGTGATGTCACCCACTGGTTTATGGACTGTCGTTGTCAAGCCTCGAGTTTTCAGCATTTCGGCCATTGGCATCTTTTTTGGAGCGTATTTGAGCAAGAGGGTGGAGCTCTGGAGGAGCAAGGGGTGGATCTGACTCAAAGCATGTAGCAAGGCCTCGCAGAAAAGGGTCACTCAAATGGTCCTGCCCTAAAATACATGTAACTTTGGGCCTTGATAAAATATAAACAGCTGAATTATAAACAAATAATCATCCCTTGTTCAGTTGTCATGAATGCTGACATTAGCTACAGAGACCAAAACAGTTTTTTGTACCAGGCTGTAAACATTTTTTTGTGGGAGTCCATGGGGATTTAATCTGTTTTGGAGCCAGCCTCAAGTGGCCATTCGATGAACTGCAGTTTTTGGCACTTAAGCATTCATTTTTCAGCCCCAGAGGTTGCCGCTTGGGTCAAGCACTATCCAATTGCAATCCAATCGCCCAAAAACACATCTTAATGTAAGGTGCCAAGACCTATGTTTTATGCATAACTGTGTGCATGCATTTCATTGTGAGGGAGGGTCTCTTTCTCGTACTAGGGCCCGTCATAGAAGCCACCAGTCATTACTCACCAATGAGTGGCATGCCATACAAAAGGTTATGGAAGGGTGAGCATGTGCGTCCCATAGAAAATGTACTTTTGAAAATATGATGTCATTGTTTTTTCGAATGTGCATCCGAATACTATCAATGCACTTTTGTCTCACTGTTCTCAAACTCTGTTGTGTTGTTAACATAGTTATACTTTTATATGTATATATCTGTACATAGTAGTTAAATGTTTTTCTACCGTCGTTTACCTTACCTTATTCACCTACCTTTTAGCTGTATGTCTATTTCTGTACAGTATATGTCATTGAGGGCAGCCAAAATTTCTATGTGCACACATACTTGGCCTTTAAAGCTGATTCTGATTCTGTTCATGGCATGGTACCAGTGTCTATTCTGCCCTCTGGCTGTGCACATATCCTCGAAAGATTGTGAAATGGAATCTCTTTCTTTTTGGGACCGGTCAAAATTTGGTTATGAATGATCAGTTCAGCATGACTAATGTTTAATCACCCACATTCCCCGGGATATTAATCCCCTATGAATACGACGGCTGACAGTGTAGGCTACTCTACATTTGGGGGGGGGGACCCACGTACCATTATTTTTTTGCTCATGGCATTAGTAAATGGATCTGCAGCTGCACCACAACAATCTCTCTCCAGTATCTCCCTTATTTATAAACTGAAATGAAATTAAAATTACACGTTTGTAATATCAGATGTGGGTGTATCAGAATAGATGTCACATTTTCCACGTGATGATCTCATTTTGGAATAATTTCATTAGTTCTATCTGACTCTTCTCTCCTATCACTTTCTCCACTTCTCTCCTCTTATCCAAATCTCCCTCTGTGTGACCAGTGATGGGTTCTGGTTTGTGCTGATTCACAGTAGATGTGGCTGAGACAGCACGGCCAGGTAACAGCAAATGGGTCAGGATAGATAAAGATGAATTTCCTTCCAAAAGCAGGTAGCGATAGCAGTAAAAGTGCACTTCCTCATATACGATCTGTACTGGCCTATAGGTTGGCAGCAACACAGCCAGTCATCCAGCTGGCTGGCGAAGAAGTGGGGAGGGGAGGAGGGGGGGTTACTCAGGGTTAAATAGAGCCAATCACAGACAGAAAAACAGCATTACACACCACATTAGGCATCATCTCACCGCTCTCTCTCCTACTTTCCCCCCTTTCTCTCTCTTCCCCTCTCTTCTCTCTCTCCAGGTGTGCAGCCAGCTGATAGTGTCGGCTCTATTTGCACATTCACTTGAAATTCTCCAGAACTAATAGATTCTACCAGATTCAACTAACTCAATACTGCTGATCTGCAGCTTGTTACAGCCAACCAGCCAACTAGCCAATCATTCAACCAACCAGCCAACCAAGGAGCTGAACTGCAAATATAATATGGATATGAGGTCTGCGTCTGGAGTGTGATCTATAAAGTCAATCCTTTAATATTGTTTTACAATGAGCTGAGGCAATGCAGAAAGCTTCATACCATCTCCTGGATGACTGCCTGCAACATGGCATACACTCCATCTCAACAAAATGTATTCACCTCCTGTATTGTTGGTCAGATAAACATACACCTGACCAGCACAGTTTAGAGGGAATCAAGTGTAAGGAACAGCATGCACTTAATGTACTTTGCAATAATACACAAGAGTAGGGATGCACGATAATACCAGCATGTCATCTGTATTGGCTGATATTGCCTATCAGCCAACATGCTTTTTCTTAATTTGCACAATGAATGAATATTACATACGTTGAAAAGCATTGTATTTCAGGTCTCCATCTGCTGGTGGGCCATCACGATAAGAGTATGCATGTATAATATGATGCTATTCCACTACAGAAGAGACTTGATGATCACCTAAATTAGGTAGGGAAAAAAAGTGGATATATCAGTATTGGTCAAATGAGTTGTTACATATCGGCAAAAACATCCAATATGGCTCATCCCTGCACTGGAATACAATATTCATGACTCAACACATACATTAAATTATGTGAAAATCAATGTGTGGTTTCTGACTGAACTCAGTGGGCTTTGGTGCACATGCACTTTTTGAAAATGAGTTGGTGCCCAACAAAATGACAGTTGAGCTATTTTCAGATCCAAAGCTGCAGTTGTAAATGAAACAGTGGATAAACACAAGCTGTGAACTTTAAAATAAAACATGCATGGAGATAATTGTTGCAGGTTGGTCTTGATATGAAATAACTTTATTTTGCCCATGGGAACCAAAATCCACAACAGGCTCAACAACTGCAGTAGATAATGGGTTAAAACTACACTACTATGGAGAGGCTTTGGTTTTTATCTTCACTTAGCACAAGTGGGTTTTGGGTTGATGGCTTCAACTATAGTGGTGCTGGTGGGTTGATACCAAGAGTCACTAGAAACAAACTGCCCAGTCGCCAAAAGAAAATGTTGGCATTTTACTTTCCTGCAAACCACGCATATGTTAAAATTGCACATTTCATATGTATCATATCAACATTTCTAAAGTGACGTAGTATTTGTGCTGACTTTGCATCAGGAGGTGGAGGGGACAGTGAATGACGTGATACCTAGGCAAGATGCCTGCTAAGCTGGCAACTGCAGACCACTGCAGACCACTGCTTGAGTCCACCAACCAAAAAACTAGTTGTGTTTAAACAAATCATCGCTGTGATGCCAGTAATTTTAAGCCACCAAACATGGCTATTTTGTAGCGACCAGTTGCTGTTTTTCTAGGGGCTTTTGGTGCACCAAACATGGGTGTTTTTCAGCTATCTGAAGCTGTTTTTCCACCAGGGACAGTGCCACGAAAAGTGGTGGTTTTAAATAGAGACATTGCTGCTTTTCAGCAGGGATTATGCCTAAACCTTACCACACATAAACCACAGTGTCAATGAAAGGGAAATTTTTAATGTGTCTGCTATATAATGACGTACAAATGTAACTTATCCGTGGTTTGCAGAAACACAATGTCACATTTTTTCTCTGGCGTCTGGGTTGAAACAAAATGAATGACCCTTAGGTCCTATAGACTGGGTGGACAGCATTTATCTAGCACTGTTATCCAATGTGCTTTACAGCTTGCTTCTCATTCACTCATTCACACACATATTCACACAACAATGGCACTGTCTTAACCATTAGGAGCAATGACACTTCAACATGTGGACAGGAAGAACTCCCCTACCTGTGTTGATCCACAGCTGCCCCAAGAGAAAAAAAATATGAGACAGCATACTGACCCATGTAAACATCCCAGGAGATCTGTAAATACTAAAATTCAGAGGTAGATAAACAGTGTTTATATGCTTTAACCTGACCTATGTTAGAGCCTTAGCAGTAGTGCATCTGCAAATGTAAAATTGTTTTGAGGGCGATGCCAGTGGACAGGTGCTGTAGTTATTACATTAAGTCAAAGGGGGGGATTATCCTTTGGGAGCATTTTTGTACTCAGAAAATGTCATTGCATGACACCTTAGATTACAGTGTGTTGTGTTTAAAGGTCACATTTTTGGTGGAAGCGCTACAGGCACAGTTCCAAAATGGAAACAGTTCATCCTCTATGAAGCATGGATGTTTCCAGTAAATTTCATGCCAAACTGCCAGTTACTTTGGCATGATGTTAACACTAGAGGTGCCCACCATCAGGTGCTGAGAGGTAAAGAATGGCTAAGTTATTCGAATTTTTCTCTGGTGCTTATAAATCGTCAAAGCAACTTTCACAACAATCCAACCTGTAGTCCTGAAGATATAGCATTTTGTCATGGAACAAAATTTGGTCAGTGGGAATTCAGCCTTGTGGTGGTGTTAACAGAAAGGTTAAGGGTTCACCGAAAACATCATGTATAATTTTCTGGCACGATGAATATCAATATACTCTTTAGATCTCCTGGCCCTTATTCCCAATTTTTAGAAGAACCTGGAATTTACCTTGTTCATCACTCTGATGAGACTTCAGTCATGAATTAGGCTGATGATCCTCTAGGTAAAGCCTTTCTGGAGCTTCTTGATGGTTTTGGTTCACCCAGTTTATACAGGAACCCCTTCACTCTAGTAACACCCTTGATTTGATTCTATCACGTCCCATCCTGGGAGAGGGATCAAATCAAGGGTGTTACTAGAGTGAAGAGTTCCTTCTAGTTTTTGGTGGGGAGTTTTTTGTTTTTAGAATCAGAAATATAATAAGGTTTATTGGCAGTAGGTTAGTAGGTTTTCACTTAGAAAGAATTTACCTTGGTGTTTGGTGCATACAACAACCATATTAAGAGGGGGGAAAAAAAGGCAAAGCACTGCAAAAGTAACTAACAACCATAAAATAAAAATGTATAACAAAAATACACTGAACAAAAATGTAAACGCAACACTTTTGTTTTTGCTCCCATTTTCATGAGCTGAATTCAAAGATCCAAAACATTTTCTATACACACAAAAGACCATTTCTCACAAATATTGTTCACAAATCTGTCTAAATCTGTGTTAGTGAGCACTTCTCCTTTGCCGAGATAATCCATCCCACCTCACAGGTGTGGCATATCAAGATGCTGATTAGACAGCATGATTATTGCACAGGTGTGCCTTAGGCTGGCCACAATAAAAGGCCACTCTGAAATGTGCAGTTTTGCTTTATTGGGGGGGTCTGGGGGGTCAGAAAACCAGTCAGTATCTGGTGTGACCACCATTTGCCTCACGCAATGCAACACACCTCCTTCGCATAGAGTTGATCAGGTTGTTGATTGTGGCCTGTGGAATGTTGGTCCACTCCTCTTCAATGGCTGTGCGAAGTTGCTGGATATTGGCAGTAACTGGAACACGCTGTCATATACGCCGATCCAGACAAGCTCAATGGGTGACATGTCCGGTGAGTATGCTGGCCATGCAAGAACTGGGATGTTTTCAGCTTCCAGGAATTGTGTACAGATCCTTGCAACATGGGGCCATGCATTATCATGCTGCAACATGAGGTGATGATCATGGATGAATGGCACAACAATGGGCCTCAGTATCTCTGTGCATTCAAAATGCCATCAATAAAATGCACCTGTGTTCGTTGTCCATAACATACGCCTGCCCATACCATAACCCCACCGCCACCATGGGCCACTCGATCCACAACGCTGACATCAGCAAACCGCTCACCCACACGACGCCACACACGCTGTCTGCCATCTGCCCTGAACAGTGAAAACCGGGATTCATCCGTGAAGAGAACACCTCTCCACTGTGCCAGATGCCATCGAATGTGAGCATTTGCCCACTCAAGTCAGTTACGACGACGAACTGCAGTCAGGTCGAGACCCCGATGAGGACGACGAGCATGCAGATGAGCTTCCCTGAGACGGTTTCTGACAGTTTGTGCAGAAATTCTTTGGTTATGCAAACCGATTGTTGTGGTTACACATGGTCTCCGGTTGTGAGGCCGGTTGGATGTACTGCCAAATTGTCTGAAACGCCTTTGGAGACGGCTTATGGTAGAGAAATGAACATTCAATTCACGGGCAACAGCTCTGGTGGACATTCCTGCAGTCAGCATGCCAATTGCACGCTCCCTCAAAACTTGCGACATCTGTGGCATTGTGCTGTGTTATAAAACTGAACATTTTAGAGTGGCCTTTTATTGTGGCCAGCCTAAGGCACACCTGTGCAATAATCATGCTGTCTAATCAGCATCTTGATATGCCACAGGTGGGATGGATTATCTTGGCAAAGGAGAAGTGCTCACTAACACAGATTTAGACAGATTTGTGAACAATATTTGTGAGAAATGGTCTTTTGTGTATATAGAAAATGTTTTGGATCTTTGAGTTCAGCTCATGAAAAATGGGAGCAAAAACAAAAGTGTTGCGTTTATATTTTTGTTCAGTGTATATAAATGATACTATAAAAATACTATAACAAATATGTACAATTTAACTGTTTCAGAATTACAGTGCAGAGTAGTTTTGTGCAGGATTTGCAAAAATATTGATCAGAAAAAGCAAAAGTTACCAGTATGAAAAAACATACGCAATACACAGGGATGATAGTCCAAGATGTGCATCACTTTAAAGGGGAACTAATGTTGTTTTCAACCTGGGCCCTATTTTCTGATCTACTTTTGTCTAAATGAGTGATAGGATGTTCAATATTTGACATTTCTCCAGTACGAAGCTTGGGCTGACCTGCCTGCAGCCCCTGTGCACGCGTTATATTAAATAATAGGGCACTCAGACAGCGTCAAATAACGTCAAAATACGTCCACTATTTATACCATTGTCGGATAATTATACTAACAATCCAAGCCTATCTGTGTGAAAAAAATGCACTTTTAGTGGACATATTTTGACGTTGTTTGACGCTGTCTGAGTGCCCTATTATTTACGGGCTGCAGGCAGGTCAGCCCAAGCTTCGTACTGGAGAAATGTCAAATATTGAACATCCTATCACTCATTTAGACAAAAGTAGATTGGAAAATAGGGCCCAGGTTGAAAACAACATTAGTTCCCCTTTTACACATAGAGACATAGCCTCCTGCCAGAGGAGAGTGACTCAAAAAGTTTGTGGCCAGGGTGGGAGGGGTCAGCCATGATCTTTCCTGCCCATCTCAGGGTCCTGCAGGCATACAGGACCTGGAGTGACGGCAAATTGCAACCAATCACCTTCTTAGCAGACTGAATGATATACTGCAGTCTGCCCTTGTCCTTGGCAGTGGCAGCAGGGTACCAGATGGTGATGAAGGAGATATGGATGGACTTGACGATAGCAGTGAAGAAGTATACCATCACTGTCTTTGGCAGATTGAACTGCCAACAGCTGCTGCAGGGAGTACATCCTCTGCTGTTCTTTTTTGATGAGTGATACAGTGTTAACTGGAGAGTCACTCAGGATGATGGGGGTGAATGCTCTTCCAAAAATCCACAACCATCTCCACTATTTAAAAAGCGTTGAGCTCCAAGTTGTTTTGTCTGCACCAGTTATCCAGATGGTTAATCTCTCACCTGTAGGTGGACTCATCCCTACCAGATATGAGTCCAGTGAGGGTGGTGTGGTTTGCAAACTTCAGGAGCATGACAGACTGGTGACTGGAGGTGCACAGAGAGAAGAGACAGAAAAGGATGCAGCCTTGACAGGAACTGGTGCTGATGGTCTGAGAGTCTGAGACGTGTTACCCCAGCTTCACTTGCTTCTTCGTGTCAGACAGGAAGTCTGTGATCCACTTGCAGGTGGAGTCAGGCATGTGCAGCTGGAAGGGCTTGTCCTACAGCAGAGCTGGAATGATTTTTTTTTTTTAAATTAAGGTGGGACAGGACAAGGAGTTCAAAAGACTTCATAACCACAGGGTTCAGGGCGACCAGTCTGTAGTAGTTCAGTCCTGTGGTCCTTGCTTTTTTGGGGGGATCGGGATGATGCTGGAGGTCATCAATCCATTCAATTTACAATAAAAAAAACACAAAACAATGTGCACCAACGCTCTGAGACAGCCATCCACACTGCCATCTTGATGTTATATCATATCTGAATTAAGGGTCTAAAGACAGAGGGCTTCATATGCTGTACAGATTCTTAAGTCCTTATAAGCACATTTGTAATATTGGGCTATATAAATTAAATTGACCTAACTTGACTATAATAGATATTGTGGCAAAATATCCTGCTTGGACCGAATTTTACACTAAACCAGGTGACATCACCATCCACGTACCACCAGTAGTGGGGCAAATATTACTTATATAAAGTACAATAACTAATGTGTATATTGACACAGCAGAAATGTAATGTAGTTTTGCATATGATTTTTGAGAGACAAGAAAAATGCAATTTAAGCAAGAATACTGACTTTTAACTGAAGTAACAGGAGATGGAAATTCATTTGTTAAATGATGGAGATGGATGGCAGGGGAGAGCAAATTACAGAGGGAGGAAATAGAAGAATGAAGGAGGAAGAGAACAGATAAGTGTTTTATTAGACAGGCCATAAACTTTAAATATTTAATGAAAAACAACTCTTAAAGAAAGTAGATTATCTTACTTCAGCTTATTGGTTTCAAGTTTGTGATTATTTGTGAGATCGTTTTTTTGCTGTGGCCGTTTTACAAAACATCTTAATACAGAGAATTTATGCAGGAATAAAGCGGAATAGACTCTAAATTTGGCGCCAACACAGTGAGTTTAGCTTCTCCATCAGTCCAGGCTCTCATCTCTCAACAATTTTCAAATCTCAATTGTCCTTAAAGTCATGAGATACTCTGTGTATCAATAAAACTCTTTTTTCCTAAAGTTGTTTCAACACAAGCCCAACAGATATAGTCAATTTCAGCCAAGTCATTCAGCTGTCATTCTGCATTTTGCCAGAAACAAATGGTTTGTGTCTTCTCCTATGTATTTGATCCAATCTTCACCATATGTGAAAGGAAGCATCTTTGGATGCCTAAACTCTTCAGCTGTGGCATGCCAATGGATTTGGCAAGAAAGGAGGTAAGCCGTGCCTGATCAAAGTCACAATTGCTCAGCAGAAACAGAAGTCCTTAATGAATCTGTACACAGATTTCAGCGGTCCTTTAACAGCGGCCCTTTGGCCCACAACTTTTGATACAAAAAGATGAAAAAAGAAAGATGATTAAGAGTTAGGTGAATACAATGCAGATATTTTCAGTCAATGAATTCCACTGTTTTAATGGTAGAGTCCTAATTTAAACTATCCAGGGGGACTCACAGCCCAATATCCCTATAGAAAACATGCTTATATAAGCATAATTTCTATAGGGATATTGGGCTGTGAGTCCCTATAGAAATTATGCTTATATATGCAGTACATGCTTATATCCAGTGCCAATATTCAGTGTGCCAATACTAAATGTTGCCGCTGTTAACATAGTGCAGTAAAATTGAAGTTGTAGCCTGTTAAAAGCTTTGATTCTGAAAGCTGGTGCAAAGTTCAGTGTCAGATCAACCAAATAACAACTAGTTCTATACATAACCATACCTTTAAGTGACGTATGAGTTGTCTGGACATGACTCTCAACATGGAGGTGGTTGAGCTGGCGAGCAGCCATTAGTGCTAACTACATAAATAGTGCTAAACAACACTAATGGTGCTGACAGTGATTCAAGATTCATTACTTTATTGCCATACAACTTAGTTGTTAGGGATTTGCCTCAGTGTTCTCATGACTACAAAAAACAATCACAGCACAACAGTCAAGACACATAACAGAGCTAATGGTGTTAACAAGGGGGGAGCAGGAGGGTGGGCACTTCACCTCTGCACCGCCAACCCATTTTCATTCTGAAGGTGTCAAATACTGCCACCTGGTAAGTAGTTGTGGCATCAGACACTGTCAAAAAAAGGCATCCTTTTGTGGTACACCATTGGGTGATGTCAGTGAATAACACCACCAGACGGCGCCAGTATGAAATGCAATTTAAGGAAATTGAAAGTCCCTACAGGGTGGACAGGAGGGGCAGAGGATGGGTCCAACAAACATGGACTTTCACCTAGAAGCCTGATGTTCGCTTCCTGTATGAATGTTGAGCCAAACCATGGTTTTTTTTCGAAACCTAAAAATGCAAGTGCAACAAAAGCACATGGAAATATACGTAAATCAAGTTGTTTTACCGATGTATGTTTATTTTGAAATCTAACAACTCAAACAACATAAACTGTACATTTCCTGTGAAAACTAAAATGTATATTGAAGACTCAATGCATGTAACAGGTGTAAATTGACACGGCCTCCCGGAATGTCAATAACAGATGCAACCAGGATACCTAGCATGTCATATGTAAACGTGGAAGTCCACTGACTAAACAGCAATAATTGATGAATTGGGAATGAGCAGGCATGGTGGAGCAGTGGTTAGCACTGTCGCCTCACAGCAAGAGGGTTCCTGGTTCGAACCCATAGTGGGGGAGCCCTTCTGTGCAGAGCGGTATGAGAAGCCGAGCGCTAGCCAGTGGAATAATGCCAATACAAATAATTCAGTAATCTCAGAGCTCGGATTACAACGAAGACAAAGGGAGCGTGAGGGCCCCATTACTCCACTCTATCTTTACATCGCACATTATTGCATTACATTACACAGCACTTTGCCAGACATGCTGAGATGCGAAAATAGTGCCACTGAACATAGTCGCTATTGATTGTCCTGCATGGCTGTCAGGCTAGGTGAGTTGGGCTTACCATATAGGGATATACCAGAGTAATTAATAAAGACAATTTGGACCAGGTGGGAGGACTGCATTTGATAGAGATAATTCTGAGTACAATAAGTAAGATGGACAGTAGAGTTTCCTGCTTTTTCTTATTCAGTTTTGTTTCAAGTTAATTTTCCACGTGTTCAGTGTCGACAAATAATCTTTCAATGGAGTACCGATGCTACGCAGTGTTGGTCCACAAAGAGAGAGCTGACTGAGAGATGGCTGTCCAATCAGGGCCATGACAGCAGGGATTCAAGTAGCCCAACATCCCTTACCTTTAGCCTGCCAGCGGAACGCTCACTCTCTGGTTATATATATGAATGGGCAGTCAAGCCCGGGAAGCCCTCGACAAGTGTTTGCCAAAAGTAATAATATCAAGTCCCCAGCATTGTGTTTGCTTTGACAGTAGGCAGGATATGAACTTAAGCTCTCTTTGCACTCTGATTATTCACACAACTACTCAATCAATTTCTCTGGCTAAAACTAAATAGAACATCCTGAATTCCTCTTCCTCTCTATGACAGCAGATATTCAGCTGTAATCACTGTTGCCTTCAAATGCGGTCGATACTTCACAGAAACTAGTTTGTTGCAAACATACTGCTGCCTTTAATCCTTCCATAGTTGCTACTGTAGGCTATATGTTCTGATGATTTAGAGATACCAAGTTAGTAATGATGGCACTGAACACTGACGAATGTTATTAACAAAATTTGGGGGTTTGTAGTTTTATCCAGTATCAACTTTCAGTTTGGCAAGAAGGTTCCGCTTTTGACAATTTAGTTGTGACATGAATTAGATGATATTGATCAATACTTTGGTCTATAGGATATACAATGCAACTACATAATCCCCGTTCCATAATACTTCTTTGCACAAATTCAACTGTTATAATTTGCATTTGGGTTTGTCCCCTTCATCTCATTTAACAGGCACATTAAAACATTCAAACCCATGTCTGTTTTGAAGTGTGATACTTGTTACCTGGATTCCAGGTTCAAAGCAGGAGACGTTCAGTAAGCAGCGTGTTCTTTGAATTCAAACTTCATGCATTAATTTAAGGGGGTTGAATAATATTTGAGTTTGTGACTGAATAAATACTTTGAACATTTATGCAGTTCTGTCACACTCGATCAGTTATTGCAGAGATTCTTCTTCATCTTCCCTTTTGGCTGACAAATATGGCAGTAAAGACAGAAGCAGGAAGTGGGCTATATCTCAAAATTGCTCAGTGGGTAGACATGTCCTAATTGTACCTGTGTGAAGTGAACACGGCATGACATGGTTTTGCTCGGCACCTTGTAGCTATATTTGTCAGCTACAGATGGAGAGATGCAGGTGCACTGCTATGGTTTCCATTACAACCACTAAACAGCACATAAACATCCAAGCTGCTCTCCACAATATTACTTTTGTCCTAATGTGTGGTCAGTATAACACTTACATGAGTGTAACCTGTGTACAGATTACTGCATTCAGTGTGTTATGTGTCTAATCAGAGAGCATTTTCTTTTCTTGTAGGAGGTAGGTACATTTACTGCTGTGAGCATAATAGCCCAAAGTAGACATGTCGTCACTCACCTCACACAAACCACAGACTTAGTCTTCTCACTTGATAATACTCCACATGATTCATCTGAGCATTTCTTAATATATAAAGGAGGGCACAGACCAGCAGATGATTAAATTATGTCAGCTTGGCTTTGTCAGCTGCCTGTACACAATACACATAACAGAATAACAGTGTGGTGACGTGGGGCATACTTTTGTCTTGCAATAGGTCATTGTATTTATGTTTTCCTTCATCTACAACATTAATAAACAAATCATTTTAAATGTAATTTTGATTTGGACAAACTGGCTAGAGTGTTTGATCAGAGTACATTAATAATTTACTTAAAACTCTTTACCAACCTTACGCACATTAATAATTTGCTAAATATTTGTAAGAGTTTTAGCCAATACACATACACTATCAACTTATCCTCATACAACAGTTTGTATGATATCCTACGAACTGGCCCTCCCTCCCTATAAAAGGCTACAGCCAGTGAGCAATGGCAGCGCGTATTTTCGAAGCGAAATGGCGGAGAGGATCCGACATTACCTCTTAAGAAACAACAGTTGTTGGCGAAGAAGTTGTCGGATAAAGAAAGGGACAGAACTCGGATTAACTTTGGCCTTGCATTTCCAAGGTGGAGAGCACTGTGAGAGCTAAAGGGGCTACAATCTGACTCAGAGCTAGCTCTTCTTCTCCTGGACAGGTAACATTAAGTAACAACATAAAGTCAAATGTCTGTTTTAATTAGTGTTACAGTAACGTTAGGCACATGTCACTATGTCAATTCAATTAAGTTTAATGTTACAATCGTAGCATGGGTTAATGTCCGGAGCTTGAGTTATTAGCGGCTCTGTCCCAGCAATGGGTCAGGCATTACGGTTGTGTTAGGTGAGTAACGTTAGCCCGGCAGCCCCGCTAACATTTGCAATTAGCATTGTAAAATGTAGCCCGGCGGGCAGTGGGCTGTGTTTAGCTATTCCCCTGCCTACTTCAATGATGATGGTACCTGTAATAAATGTAATATATTTGCTGAGATGGAGGCGAGGCTCAGTGACTAGAAGAGCTGGTAGAAGCGCTCCATAGCTGTAAGTTACTCCAGTAGCTGTAGTAGCTCTAGTGCTAACTCCAGGAGCTAACGCTAACGTCCCTACTCTTCTCCGTGAGCCGGAGCCGTGGCGGACTCATGGAGAAGAGTAGGAACATTAGCGTGGCAGCCGACTAGTGCTAACGCTAACGTCCCTACTCTTCTCTGTGAGCCGGAGCCGTGGCGGACTCATGGAGAAGAGTAGGAACATTAGCGTGGCAGCCGACTAGTGCTAACGCTAACGTCCCTACTCTTCTCTGTGAGCCTGGCGGGCTCGCGGACTCACGGCTCCGGCTCATAGAGAGGAGTAGGGATGTTAGCGTGCCAGCCGACTAGTACTAACGCTAACAGGAAAGCAGGGAAATAGCTAAACACAGCAGAGACCGTGAGTGAGTGAAAGACATCGCTAACTGCTAAACTAAGCCAAACTAAGTTGGCTGTTTAGGTTTTATTTCCTCACCCCTGTGGTGAGTGAATCTGCCTGTAGTGAAACCGGGGCTAACTGGTGCTTCCTCCTCAGGCTCCACTTCACTCAGCTGCCAACACAGCCAGTTAACTATAACTATAATATTATTACTTTCAATAATGTTGTTGTAAGCTACTGTTATTACCTGCATCTCTCTCTCTCTCTCTGTCTCTCTCTCTCTCTCTCTCTCTGTCTCTCTCTCTGTCTCTCTCTCTGTCTCATTGTGTCATGCGGATTACTGTTAATTTATTATGCTGATCTGTTCTGTACGACATCTATTGCACGTCTGTCCGTCCTGGAAGAGGGATCCCTCCTCAGTTGCTCTTCCTGAGGTTTCTACCGTTTTTTTTTTTCCCTGTTAAAGGGGTTTTTTTGGGGAGGCAAATTGTGATTTGTGATATTGGGCTTTATAAATAAAATTGATTGATTGATTGAAATTGAGTTAGCCTCCGCTAGCTTCCCAGCTAACGTTAGCCCCGGCTCTCCGTTTGGATCCAACCGGAGCACCAAGCCCTGGTTTGTTATTCAGGTTAATGTGGGAAGAAGCAGTGGGTATATCGGGCAGCTGAGTGAAGTGGAGCCTGCAGAAGAAACACCGGGACCGTCCGGATGTAATAGTCTGTGAAGATGCTGCGGTGCTCGGCTGCACAGACGAGGCGAGTGGGGGTGGGGGGGGGGTTGAAGAGCAGAGGTAGAGGGAGGAGTGGCTCATGACACACTTTGTTTTGGTCTACAGGCAGTGCACAACAGCAAACCTAGCAGTGAAACAATTTCGCTTTTTGCCCCTTTAACATAAAGTTACTTAATTAATGTAAAATTACAGAGGCTAGGTTTAGGTAAGTAAAGTTACTGTGGTTAGATGTAAGGAAAGAAACATGGGGATGACCTACCTTAAAATGACTCAAAGTTCACATGGTTCCTAACACCAATGTCCTGTGAAAGTCCTATGTTTTTGACCCATCCACCAACTTCCCTCCTGACTAGGCCGCTCAGGACTACTTCCCTCTTTACTCCCATCAATGCATTAGTCTCGTGATTGCAGCCTTCATTTCATGGGACATGTACAAATTTTGGTGCATTACGTTTCGTAGTAAAATGTAAGAACAGTGCATGAGAACAGCTAGAGGCAATGCAAACTGTAGGGATGGTTGCTGGCAGTTGGTTGACCACCAGTTAACTTCTGGATGGCCAGGAAGTTAAGTGACATTCATGATCTGAGAGGAAGAATCCTAGTGAATGATGGTCGACTGACATTTCTTATGAGACCAAATTTTTAATGGTTCCTCTACACTGTATCCTAATGACTTTATAAATTTGTCCATTATTTTGAATTTATGATGAAATACCTGTAAACATTTTCCTGTACAATGAGGGATTAGTGATGACATTGCAGGTCCACTGACTTTTGGTTTGATCTCCAAGTAAAGTGGTACAGATTATCAGGTTAATGTGGCCACTGACAAGGGCAAATGCATTACAAAAATATTTCTATTGGGTGAAACGTGCTGCAGTTTTTGAGACACGAAGCCAATTCGAAAACACAAGAAAATCCTAAGCAAATACGACAACAGAAACGTGCTGCAGAGGAAAAATTATGCTGCAGAAAGCCAAAACAAATAAAGTAATAGAAAAAATGCTACATATCCAGTCAACACAAGGGAAATCCTCCAGGCCTCTAGCAGGAGCACTGAGTGGAATGTTGGCATGATGCTAATACTTGCTACATAAATATCTTGCTCCTTCAAAATATTGTAAAACACATGGCCAAAAAATACATACCTTTCATGTCGCCACTTCACTCCAGTTTTCCTTCCACTTCAAAACAAACACACACTGTCTTCTCTCTCTCTCTCTCTCTCTCTCTCTCTCTCTTTCTCTCTCTCTCTCACACACGTCAAAAACCAAGTTGTTTCCCTTGTATTTAAAGGGATAGTTCAGATTTTCAGAAGTGGCATTGTAGGGGGTACTCATCCATTGACAGCATATTATATACAGTAGATGTCAGGTGGCACGCCCCCAGTTTGGCGAAGCAAGTTGTCAGGCGTCTGACAAACAGTGATTTTACATCACTTAACACAGGAGCTGTTGCTCCACTGCTGCCTCAAATAATTATTTTGTTTGTGTAATTTTGCAACTTTGGTGCTGACAAGGGTTAGTGTGAATTCACCAAAGTCACACAATAACACAAACAAATGCACTTATGGAAGCAGCGGTAGACCAGCAGCTCCTGTGTTCGGTAGGGATACACCGAAATGAAAATTTGTGGCCGAAGCCAAAGCCGAATAAAATTAAATGCTTGGCCGAATACCGAGTACCGAATACTGAATACCGTTGTTTAGTTTTTCATTAGTTTTTGCAGATGAACCCCCTCCAGATTAGTGTTGTCACGGTACCAAAATTGGGACCCACGGTACGATACCAATGAAAACATCACGTTCTGAGTAGTATCACGATACCACAGCGAAAATGAGGCAGATATGCCTTTTGTCATTTATAAAAAGATAAATCACTTTTCTATAATACATCAATTATATTTCAGTGGAATAAATTACTTATTGACTTATTCATACTTCAAAAACAGCATCAGTAAGTGATTAACATAGGGGGGATCAAAATAAAATAAATAAAAAATAAAAAACAACCAGCCCCAATTTTACTCCGTCCGTCACCACACGCTGTTTGATTGCGTTATCAAAACACACCGCTATTATTCGACCTTGCTTTTATTCCACCGAATACCGAATATGTGTTTTTTTGCAATATTCGGCCGAATATATTCGGTTACCGAATATTCGGTGCATCCCTAGTGTTCGGTAAGCTTAAGTTATTGTTTTTGTCAATGGTGTATGGTGGCTTTAATGAGAGCATAGAGAGGTAAGTGAAGCCATTAACGGCTTCCCCGTCATCATGGGCTGTCTGACAGAAAGGTACAGTGGTGAAAATATTTTCAATACAGCGTACACTTGAATTGATATTGATTTTTTAAATGGGACCATTTTTTAGGTGGCTAAAATAAATATTGTTGCTGCCCCCTCCACAGAATTACTTTGCTTAGCTTCCGTGTGGGACTCCAGCCTGCTTCTCCAAACTGGCTGACTGGCATCTACTGTATGTAAAACACTGACTATAGATAAGTACCCTATACAACCCTAAACCCTAAAAGACACCCACATTTAGAGGCTAAAAGGCCACAAGACACAGCAAAGACTTGCTGAAAACTGCTGGTTTTGTCATTTGTTGGTCTTGAACAGTGGTCTGGCACGTCCTTTCTAGGCGGCATGCCATCCACCATCCCCTCCACCTCCTGATGACAAAGTCAGCCAGCACCTTCGAAGCACAGATATGATATGATACATATGAAATGTGCAAAGGTAACATACTCATGGTTTGCAGAAAGAAACAATGCCAGCATTTTCCTCTGCATGGTGACTGGGCTTATTACTAAACACAGGCTGATACTTTTATCAAGAACTGTC